>NC_134357.1:25091674-25231674 GCF_048569485.1 Anomaloglossus baeobatrachus
GGAATTGCTACTTAAGGTGGTATCCCCCTTTTTCTTCTCAATCAGGATATCTCCTTACCTTCTTTTGGCTCATCCAGTTCACCAGTGTGAAAAGGATTTGCACTTCTTAGATTTTGTGAGAGCACTCCGGCTCTACATTTCGCACACGGCGCCCCTGCGCCGTTCTGATGCGCTCCTTGTCCTTGTCGCTAGCCAGAGTAAGGGGTCGCAGGCTTCCAAGTCAACCTTGGCTCGGTGGATCAAGGAACGGATTCTTGAAGCCTACCGTCTTCGGGGCTTCCGATTCCTTTAGTTCTGAAAGCCCATTCTACCAGAGCCGTAGGGGCATCCTGTGCATTGCGTCACCAGGCTACGGCTCAGCAGATGTGTCAGTACTACCTGGTCTAGTCTGCGCACTTTTCACGAAACACTATCAGGTTCATGCCTATGCGGCGGCAGATGCCAGCCTAGGTAGGCGAGTCCTTCAGGAGGCGGTTGCTCACCTGTAAGAGAGGGCCGTTTTTTTCGGCTCTTTTTATCGAGGTATTCTTTTACCCACCCAGGGACTGCTTTTGGACATCCCAATTGTCTGGGTCTCCCAATGGAGCGACAAAGAAGGGAATTTTGTTTACTTACCGTAAATTCCTTTTCTTCTAGCTCCTATTGGGAGACCCAGCACCCGCCCCTGTTCCCTTCGGGCTGTTGTTCTTTGTGTACACATGTTGTTCATGTTGAAGGGTTCTGTTGGTTCATGGTTTCAGTTCTCCGAACATCCTTCGGATTGAATTTACCTTAGACCAATTTATAAGTTTCCTCCTTCCTGCTTTGGCACCAAAACTGATGGGCCCGTGATGTACGGGAGGGTGTATAGCAGAGGGGAGGGGTTACACTTTTTAAAGTGTAATACTTTGTGTGGCCTCCGGAGGCAGTAGCTATACACCCAATTGTCTGGGTCTCCCAATAGGCGCTAGAAGAAAAGGAATTTACGGTAAGTAAACAAAATTCCCTTCATTTCGATACTCGCTCATCATTAAAGCCGAAACCTAAAACCACTTCCTGCCTAAAGCTTGGTCCTGTATAGACGGCATATGGTTTGTATGTTATACAGAAGTCGCTGAGTGCACTGGGGGCGTGGACAATCGCTAAAATCCCTTGACCCGCCCCCAGTGCACTCCAGGCCTTATTTGCATGTAACTTCTACACTGGGTTTTTCATGACCGTCACTTCTGATCTCTACAATAACTCATGAAGCCGCCTATACAATAGAACACTAATTCCTCAAATAAATGATATATAAAGTTTCCCTTTTATTGAAATTCCGTCATGTTTTCTGCCCTTAGCCCTCCTGTATAATGCATCTCTGGGATAACCGAGTAATAATAATTGGGGATGATCGAATACCTCAAATATTCGGCTTTGCGAATATTTTCCGAAATAAGTCGCCGCCACTATTCACAAATATTCGATGCGCAATGTAAGTCTATGGGAAACCCGAATAACATCTATTCGGGCTTCCCATAGACTTACATTGCGCATCGAATATTCACATAGCGGCGAGTTATTCGTCGAATATTTGAGTTATTCAATCATCCCTAATAATGATGTCAGTCTCACAACTTCCCCAATACGCGATAATTACATCACATAAATTGCCTTCATTGTTTTCATTCAGTGACAGCAAGCAGGTGCCGGAAATAATAAAAAGCCACTAAACGTTACATGAATCTGAAAAACCTTAAAAGTCAAAGATCCTATCCCAACATCTAGTAGATATATTATTAGCAAATACCTCCAAGTAGAAATGTAGTATAGTTCTCCTGATTAGCTATGTCACTTACCTCATGTGCAGGGCATTGCAGCTTAGGTATCCATGGTTATGTCCAACTTACTCACTATATGCATGATTGTAACCATGGATATCTAAGCTGCAATGCCCTGCCCATGAGGTAAGAGACATGGCTAATCAGGAGAACTATACTACTATACTACATTTCTTATCGGAGTTGTTTGCAAATATATCCACATATGATTCATCATCATCATTAATAATAATTAAAAACATAACCCCCAACGCATAATACATTATTATATAGAATCCTGTGTGATACATCATTATTCCCAAATACCTCCATTAGAAATTTAATTCTGATTAACCATGTTTCTTACCTCATGTGCAGGGCATTGCAGCTTAGATATCCATGGCTACAATCATGCATATAGTGAATAAGTTGGTCATAACCATGGATACCTAAGCTGCAATGCCCTGCCCATGAGGAAAGGAGACATGGTTAATCAGAATTGAATCTAATGGAGGTATTTGGGAATAATAATGTATTCACACAGGATTCTATTTAATGTAATCTGTGTGTTTTTATTATTATTTATTATTTCTTTGTCGCTCCATTGGGAGACCCAGACAATTGGGTGTATAGCTTCTGCCTCCGGAGGCCACACAAAGTATTACACTTTAAAAAGTGTAACCCCTCCCCTCTGCCTATACACCCTCCCGTGCATCACGGGCTCCTCAGTTTTATGCTTTGTGTTGAAGGAGGCAGACATCCACTCATGCTCCCATTTTAGTCAGCAGCAGCTGCTGATTATATCGGATGGAAGAAAAGAGGGCCCCAGGGCCCCGGCATGCTCCCTTCTCACCCCACTAAGTCGGCGGTGCTGTTAAGGTTGAGGTACCCATTGCGGGTACAAAGGCTGGAGCCACATGCTGTTTTCCTTCCCCATCCCTTAGAGGCTCTGGGAGAAGTGGGATCCTAACCGGTCACCATGCACTGGGACCGGGCTCCCTCCGCAGCCCCTGGGGGAATCTGACGGACAGGAGACTGAGTATCATCAGGGACAGGCCCTGCATCATAAAGGTACTCTGTGTCCCCTTGGGGACGGTGCATGGAGCACTTGGTCTCAGACGCTGCAGCGACTGCTGTTTTTGTGTCACGATCGGGACTACCGCGCCGACCGCGCCTGCTTGCCGGCCGCGGTATTAAATTTAGTCCCCGGCTTTTGCGGCCTAGTGCATTAAACTCCCGCCCCCGGGCCTGCCAGTCAGGGGTAAGGGCGGGATGGTCGGCCTGACGCCGACTGTGAGGGCTGGAGCATACTTAGTGTCGTCCTCCCCCCTCACTCATCACCCTGGGGCACCAGATTCCCGCACTTTATTGATCACGCCCACGGCTCCCTCCTCCCCTTAGAACGCCGGCAGCCATGTTTTAATCACATTCTGCCGGTGGAGGACTTCTGGCTGCAGATCTGGGAGACCCAAGGCAGGGGATTTGGTGGACACACACCGCTCTGGGCGGTCGGTAAGCCACACCGGTCACACGGTGCTGGTTCCCCTAGGGTGCCGAACTGATATATATTATATTATATTATATTATATAATATTATATTATATAATATTATATTATATTATATAATATTATATTATATTATATATTATATTATATTATATTATATTATATTTTCTTCAGCGCTCTATTGGGAGACCCAGACGATTGGGGTATAGCTACTGCCCTCCGGAGGCCACACAAATCACTACACTAAAAAGTGCAAGGCCCCTCCCCCTCTGGCTATACCCCCCCGTGGTATCACGGGTTCTCCAGTTTTAGCTTTGTGTGCGAAGGAGGTCAGACATCCATGCATAGCTCCACAGATTTTAGTCAGCAGTAGCTGCTGACTATATCGGATGGAAGAAAAGAGGACACATATAGTGTCCCCAGCATGCTCCCTTCTCACCCCTGGATGGTGTTGTAAGGTTGAGGTACCTATTGCTGGTACGGAGGCTGGAGCCCACATGCTGCTTTCCTTCCACATCCCCCTGAGGGGCTCTGAGGAAGTGGGATCCTGCCGGCCTCAAAGCTCTGACGCCGGGCTCCATCCACAGACCCATTTGAACCTGCTGGATACGGAGCTGGAGTACCGTTCAGGGACATGGCCCTGCACCATTCAGGTACTCTGTGTCCCCGTACACACAGGCACAGCACACTCCAGACTTGCTGGGTATGCTAGTGCGCCGGGGACAGTAAAGGGTTACAGTCACTGCAGCTTTGCTGAGTGACTTTGTGTTTTGGGAACTACCGCGCCGGACGCTCCGGGAGCGGCGGCGCGGCTGGGACTTGTAGTTCGCCGGGGACTGGGCGCCGACCGCGCTTTTACGGCGGCGGCGCTTATAACTCCAGTCCCCGGCTTCTGCGGCCTAGTGCCGCTTCGTTCCCGCCCCCTCCCTGTCACTCAGGGAAGGGGACAGGCGCTGAGCAATCAGCAGCGCCGAGGGCTGGAGCCTTTTTACATGCTCCAGCCCTCTCACTGCACTCTGTCGGACGCCGGATTCCCGCTCTGCCTTGGGGGCACGCCCACGGCCCGCCCCTACTCACACGAGCTGGGGAAGAAGCCGGCAGCCATTACTGCAGAGCTCGGGGCACCAAGGCAGGACAGTGGCGATCATACACCCGCTTATAGGCGGGCGGTAAGAGGCACACATAGTGCTGACCACGATATAACTGCAGTGTATACATGTGTTGTTTTTAACTACATAGGTCGCTATATGCCCGCTTGGGGAGCGACACATCAGCAGCAGGAAAGCAGGTGTGCTAAGGCACAGGCTTTCTAGGCTGCTTGTTTTGCACGACTGAGGTGTTCATTTGTGTTTATGCTGATATGCTATACATTGCACTGTACAGTCGCTAGTCTTAGCTATATTCTTCTGGAATGGCTAGACTACAGCAGCAGAAAACCAAGGGTGCTGGGGCACAGGTTTTTTTCTATGCTGCTTGTATTGCATGGGCTGCAGTGTGCATTTGTACTTGTGCTTGTATGCTATACATTGCACTGTATGGTCACTCTTCTGGGCTATATTCCCCTAGATGACCAGTCTACAGCAGCAGAAGAGCAGAGGTGCCAGGGCACAGGCTTCTATGCTGCTTGTATTGCATGGGCTGCAGTGTTCATTTGTACTTGTGCTTGTATGCTATACATTGCACTGTAGGGTCACTCTTCTGGGCTATATTCCCCTAGATGACTAGTATACAGCAGCAGAAGAGCAGGGGTGCCAGGGCACAGGCTTCTATGCTGCTTGTATTGCTTGTGCTGCAGTGGTCTTTTGTACTTTATGCCTGTATGCTATACATTGCAATGTACGGTCACCAATCTTGGCTATATACTTCTAGATAGCTAGTCGGCAGCGGCAAAAAAGCAACACAGATTTCAGTGCTGTTTTTACTACATGGGATGCTGTTCATGACACCGTCCCATTGTGTGCATGCTCCCCTGTAGTACGTCGTCTGCCGGGGTCTCTAGCACTTCGTCTGCCGGGGCTCTACTAGTTGTGGCCAAAGAAACCTCCTGTCAACCCTGTCCATGGACAGGGACGGAGTAGTCATAATATAGAGACTTGCACCCATGGGCAATCTACTTGAACAAAAGGCAGCTCTTCAGGGCTTTGATACTGACATCGCTCTCAATCCGGATACACCGGGTGGTAACGCCATACGGAATGATCCTATACCGTCCATCAATGGAAGGTTGGATCTTTCTCCCTCAGCTCCCCCAGTGGAGATAGGAGACGAACAGGAGAAGTTCCTTTTCAGTGTCTCACGCAGATATTGAGTATTTTTCTGGCCACGCTGACTTCAGAGAAGCAGTCCAGGAACACCACGCTTACCAGATAAGCGTCTTCTCCAAACGTTTTTAGGATACACGTTATCCCTTTTTTCCCCTGACGTGGTCAGCGCTGGACCCAGGGTCCAAAGGTGGATTCTCCAATCTCCAGGCTTGCATATAGAGCCATAGTTGCACTGGAGATGGGGCTTCACTTCAAGATGCCATTCACAGACAGATGGACTCTGGTTGAAATCTGTCTAGGAGGCTATCGGCGTGTCGGTTGCTCCGGCATCCACAGCCGTATTGGCAACCTAACCTTTTCTGCTGTTCTTGCGCAGCTGACCTTGAGCAGGGACATCTGTACCGCAGAGGCGTCCGTAACCCCGCAATGTCTGCATTGCGACTTACCCTGTTAATGCTGTCCTAAAAGTACAGTCGAGGTTTCGGTCCTTCCCAAGCTCCGGCAGGTCCCAATTGTCCTCGTGCAAAAGGGCTACAAAACCTCAGACGGGCTCAGATTCCGGCCGGGCTCAATCTCGCCCAAAGAAGGCAGTCGGAGGAACCGCTACCAAGGCGGTCTCCTCAGGACTCTCAGCTCTCTCTCTCTCTCTCCGCATCCGCGGTTGATGGCAGACTCCCCCGCCTTTGGCGACATTTAGCTGCCACAGGTCACAGACCGGTGGGTGACGGACATTGTGCTCACGTGCACAGGACAGTGTTCTGTTCTCGTCCTCCGACTCCATTCTTCAGAACGGCCCCACCTCTCCACCGAGCAGATGCCCTGCTGCAGGCGGTGGACGCTCTAAGAGCAGAAGGAGTGGTGATCCCTGTCCCCCCTCAGGAACGAGGGCGAGGGTTTGTACTCCAATCTCTTTGTGGCTCCAAAAATGGACGGTTCCTTCCGTCCTGTTCTGGTTCTGAAACTGCTCAACGAGCATGCGAACGCCAGGCGGTTCCGGATGGGATCCCTCCGATCCGTCATTGCCTCAATGTCTCGAGGAGACTTCCTTGCCTCAACAGACATCAAAGATGCCTATCTCCACGTGCCAATTGCTACGGAGCACCAACGTTTTCTACGTTTTGTGATAGGAGACGAACATCTTCTGTTCGTAGCTCTGCCATTCAGTCTGGCGACAGCCCCACGGGTGGGCACCAAGGTCATGGCAGCAGTGGTAGCAGTCTTGCACTCTCACGGACACCCGGTGATTCCGTACTTGGACGATCTACTCGTCAAAGCAACCTCCCTCGAGGCATGCCAACGCAGCCTGAATGTTACGCTGGAGACTCTCCAGACTTTCGGGTGGATCATCAATTTGGCAAGGTCAAATCTGTCTCCGACTCAATCACTAACGTATCTCGGCATGGAGTTTCATACTCTATCAGCCATAGTGAAGCTTCCGCTGAACCAGCAGTGTTCACTGCGGACAGAGGTGCAGTCTCTCCTTCAAGGCCAGTCGCACCCCTTAAGGCGCCTCATGCACTTCCTAAGGAAGATGGTGGCAGCCATCGAGGCAGTTCTCTTTGCGCAGTTTCATCTGCGCCAACGGCAATGGGACATTCTCCGCCAATGGGATGGGCAGTCAACCTCCCTGGACGGGAAGTCTCCCTTTCCCTGACGGCCGAGGACTCTCTGCAATAGTGGCTTATTCCCACCTCATTGCCATAGCCCCCATCCTGGGCAGTGGTCACGACAGATACGAGTCTGTCAGGGTGGGGAGCAGTTTGTCTCCGCCACATGGCTCAGGGGACGTGGACTCAGCAGGAGTCCACCCTTCAGTTCGATGTGCTGGAAATCGGGGCAGGGTATCTTACCCTATTAGCTTTCCAAAAGTGGCTAGAAGGGAGCAGATCCGAATCCAGTCGGACATCTCCACAGCGGTGGCATACATCAACCACCAAGGAGGGACACGCAGTCAGCAGCCTTCCAGGAAGTCCGGCGAATCCTCATGTGGGTGGAGGACACAGCATCCACCATATCCGCAGTTCACATCCCGGGCGTAGAAAACTGGGAAGCAGACTTCCTCAGTCGCCAGGGCATGGACGCGGGGGAATGGTCCCTTCACCCGGACGTGTTTCAGGAAATCTGTTGCCGCTGGGGGGGGCCGGACGTCGACCTAATGGCGTCTCGGCACACCAACAAGGTCCCGGCATTTATGGCACGATCGCGCGATCACAGAGCTCTGGCGGCAGACGCCTTAGTGCAAGATTGGTCGCAGTTCCGGCTCACATATGTGTTTCCACCTCTGGCACTCTTGCCCAGAGTACTGCGCAAAAATCAGATCCGATTGCAGCCGCGTCATACTCGTCGCACCAGACTGGCCGAGGAGATCGTGGTACCCGGATCTGTGGCATCTCACGGTCGGCCGACCGGGGTCACTACCAGACCGACCAGACTTACTGTCTCAAGGGCCGTTTTCTCCATCGGAATTCTGCGGCCCTGAACCTGACTGTGTGGCTTGTGTGTCCTGGATCCTAGCGTCTTCAGGATTATCCCAAGGGGTCGTTGCCACCATGAGACAGGCTAGGAAGCCCACGTCTGCTAAGATCTACCACAGAACGTGGAAGGTTTTCTTAATCTGGTGCTCTACTCAGGGAGTGTCTCCCTGGCCATTTGCATTGCCTATCTTTCTTTCCTTCCTACAATAGGAGTTAGAAAAGGGCTTGTCGCTAGACTCCCTCAAAGGGCAAGTCTCAGCACTATCCGTGTTTTTTCAGAAGCGTCTAGCACGTCTTTCTAAGGTGCGCACGTTCCCGCAGGGGGTTTGTCATATCGTACCCCCGTACAAGCGGCCGTTGGATCCATGGGATCTGAACAGGGTTCTAGTTGCTCTCCAGAAGCCGCCTTTCGAGCCTCTGAAGGAAGTTTCCTTTTCTCGCCTGTCACAGAAGGTGGCGTTTCTCGTTGCGATCACATCGCTTCGGCGAGTGTCTGAGCTGGCAGCTCTGTCATCCAAGGCTCCCTTCATGGTGTTTCACCAGGACAAGGTAGTGCTGCGCATCATTCCGGAGTTTCTCCCTAAGGTAGTATCCTCGTTTCATCTTAATCAGGATATCTCCTTACCGTCCTTTTGCACTCATCCGGTTCACCGGTATGAGAATGATTTACGTTTGCTAGATCTGGTGAGAGCACTCAGAATCTACATTTCCCGCACGGCGCCCGTACGCCGTTCCGATGCCCTTGTCGCTGGTACGCGCAAGAGGTTGCAGGCTTCTAAAGCCACCCTGGCTCGATGGATCAAAGAACCAATTCTGGAAGCCTACCGTTTTGCAGGGCTTCCGGTTCTTTCAGGGCTGAAAGCCCATTCAACCAGAGCCGTGAGTGCGTCCTGGGCGCTACGACACCAGGCTTCGGCTCAACAGGTGTGCCAGGCAGCTACCTGGTCGAGTCTGCACACTTTCACCAAACATTATCAGGTGCATACCTATGCTTCGGCGGATGCCAGCTTAGGTAGAAGAGTCCTGCAGGCGGCAGTGACATCCCCATAGGGGAGGGCTGTTTTGCAGCTCTAACATGAGGTATCTCTTTACCCACCCAGGGACAGCTTTTGGACGTCCCAATCGTCTGGGTCTCCCAATAGAGCGCTGAAGAAGAAGGGAATTTTGTTACTTACCGTAAATTCCTTTTCTTCTAGCTCTTATTGGGAGACCCAGCACCCGCCCTGTTGTCCTTCGGGATTTCTTGGTTGTTTGCGGGTACACATGTTGTTCATGTTGAACGGTTTTTCAGTTCTCCGACGTTATTCGGAGTTAATTTGTTTAAACCAGTTATTGGCTTCCTCCTTCTTGCTTTGGCACTAAAACTGGAGAACCCGTGATACCACGGGGGGGTATAGCCAGAGGGGGAGGGGCCTTGCACTTTTTAGTGTAGTGCTTTGTGTGGCCTCCGGAGGGCAGTAGCTATACCCCAATCGTCTGGGTCTCCCAATAAGAGCTAGAAGAAAAGGAATTTACGGTAAGTAACAAAATTCCCTTCATATATTATATTATATTATATAATATTATATTATATTATATAATATTATATTATATTATATAATATTATATTATATTATATTATATAATATTATATTATATAATATTATATTATATTATATAATATTATATTATATTATATAATATTATATTATATATTATATAATATTATATATTATATAATATATAATATTATATAATATTATATATTATATAATATATAATACAATATAATATAATATAATATAATATAATATATTATATTATATAATATATTATATAATATATTATATTATATAATATAATATATTATATTATTATACATTTTCTAGGTTCGGCCGCAGTGTTTAGCCTTTGGCTATATACCCTCAGTGATTACTCTCCTAGGAGAAAACAGCATGTCGGTCACAAGGAGCAAGGGTGCCAAGACACAGGGTTATTTTGCAACCTGTACCTCTTGTGCGGCTATGCTACCTGCAGGTTCCACCTACCCTCACTGTGAGCAATGCTCGGGCCCTGTGGCACTCGCTCAGCCGGAGCCTCGGGCACTGGTGGGATCCTCGGCCCAGGCAGAACCGCCGGCCTCCCCTGTCCAGGCGGCAGGGACAGAGTTTGCAGTTTTAGCTGAGAAACTCTGAGTCACTTTCACAATCCATGGCTCAGTCTATGGACAAATGGTCTGCTAAGATACTAGAAGCCTTACAGTCCAGACCGGCCCTTACACAGGCCCCGGGCACTGCGGGCCCCTCTCGGTCTGCGCCGCAGCATGCTCCTGGGTGGGCCCTAGATATCACGTGGAGGACTCCGGCACGGACCGCAGTCCCAGACCGGCTAAGCAGGCTCGCTGGGAATCTTCCCCGACTTCATCACGCTGTTCGGGGTCTCAGCATGAGGACTCTCTGGAGGATGAGGCAGAGGTCGCAGCCCAGGGCTCTGACCCTGACATTGCTCTCAATCTTGATACACCTGAAGGGGACGCCATAGTAAATGACCTTATAGCGTCAATCAACCAGGTGCTAGATCTATCTCCCCCGCCTCCACCTGTAGAGGAGTCTGTTTCACAGTAGGAGAAACACCAGTGTAGGTTTCCCAAACGTACACGGAGTGCGTTTTTCGATCACTCTAACTTCAGAGATGCTGTCCAGAAGCACAGAGCTTTTCCGGACAAGCGCTTTTCTAAGCGCCTTAATGACACACGTTACCCCTTCCCCTCTGACGTAGTTAAGGGTTGGGCTCAATGTCCCAAGGTGGATCCTCCAGTCTCTAGACTGGCGGCTGGATCCGTAGTAGCAGTGGCTGACGGTTCATCGCTCAAGGATGCCACTGACAGGCAGAGCTCCTAATGAAATCCATCTTTGAAGCCACAGGCGCGTCTTTCGCCCCGGCCTTTGCAGCCGTGTGGGCACTCCAAGCTATCTCAGCTTGTCTGTCTGAGATTAATGCGGTCACACGTACCTCTGCTCCACAAGTAGCGTCTTTGACTTCTCAGGCGTCGGCTTTTTCGTCCTACGCCATGAACGCCGTCCTGGACTCTGCTAGCCGTACAGCGGTAGCATCCGCCAATTCGGTGGCAGTCCGCAGGGCCATGTGGCTGCGCGAATGGAAGGCAGACTCTGCTTCCAAGAAGTTCTTGACCGGCTTGCCTTTTTCTGGCGACCGATTGTTTGGCGAGCAATTGGATGAAATTATTAAGCAATCTAAGGGAAAGGACTCGTCCTTGCCCCAATCCAAGCCAAAAAGACCTCAGCAACGGAAAATTCAGGCGAGGTTTCGGTCCTTTCGGCCCTCAGCCAGATCCCAATCATCCTCGTCCAACAGGCCACAGAAGAGCCAGAGGAACTCTTCTGCATGGCGGTCTAAGTCACGTCCTCCAAAGACCGCCGGAGGCACCGTCTCCAAGGCGGCCTCCTCATGACTTTCGGCCTCCACAAACCGCATCCTCGGTCGGTGGCAGGCTCTCCCGCTTTGGCGACGCCTGGTGGCCACATGTTCAAGACCGATGGGTGAGAGACATTCTGACGAGCAATTGGATGAAATTATGGAACAGTCCAAGGGAAAGGACTCGTCCTTGCCCCAGTCCAAACCAACCAGACCTCAGCAACGAAAAATACTATCGAGGTTTCGGTACTTTCGGTCCTCAGCCAAGTTCCGTTCCTCCACGTCCAACAGGTCAGAGGAGGGCCAGAGGAACTCTTCTGCATGGCGGTCTAAGTCACGTCTTACAAGGACCGCCGGAGGAACCGCCTCCAAGGCGGCTTCCTCATGACTTCGGCCTCACCAAGACCGCGTCCTCGGTCGGTGGCAGGCTCTCCCGCTTTTGCGACGCCTGGTGGGCACATGTCCAAAACCGATGGGTGAGAGACATTCTTTCTCATGGTTACAGGATAGAGCTCAGCTCTCGTCCTCCGACTCGTTTCTTCAGAACATCTCCGCCCCCCGAGCGAGCCGATGCACTTGCTCAGGCGGTGGACACGCTGAAGACAGAAGGAGTTGTGATCCCCGTTCCCCTTCAGGAACGGGGTCGCGGTTTTTACTCCAACCTGTTCGTGGTACCAAAAAAGGACGGATCATTCCGTCCCGTTTTGGACCTCAAATTGCTCAACAGACATGTGAAAACCAGACGGTTTCGCATGGAATCCCTCCGCTCTGTCATCGCCTCGATGTCACAACGAGACTTCCTAGCATCAATCGACATCAGGGATGCCTATCTCCATGTGCCGATCGCACCAGAGCATCAACGCTTCCTGCATTTCGCCATTGGGGACGAACACCTTCAGTTTGTGGCACTGCCTTTCGGCCTGGCGACAGCCCCACGGGTCTTCACCAAGGTCATGGCATCCGTTGTGGCAGTCCTGCACTCTCAGGGCCACTCGGTGATCCCTTACTTAGACGATCTCCTGGTCAAGGCACCCTCCCGGGTGGCATGTCAACACAGCCTGGCCGTTGCTCTGGAGACTCTCCAGAGGTTTGGGTGGATCATCAATTTCCCAAAGTCAAAATTGACTCCGGCCCAATCACTGACTTACCTCGGGATGGAGTTTCATTCTCTCTCAGCAATAGTCAAGCTTCCGCTGGACTAACAGCGTTCGCTGCAAGCTGGGGTGCACTCTCTCCTTCGGGCCCAGTCACACCCCTTGAGGCGCCTCATGCACTTCCTGGGGAAGATGGCGGCAGCGATGGAGGCAGTCTCCTTTGCGCAGTTTCATCTGCGTCCACTCCAATGGGACATTCTCCGCAAATGGGACAGGAGGTCGACGTCCCTAGACAGGAACGTCTCCCTTTCTTCAGCGCTCTATTGGGAGACCCAGACGATTGGGGTATAGCTACTGCCCTCCGGAGGCCACACAAAGCACTACACCAAAAAGTGCAAGGCCCCTCCCCTTCTGGCTATACCCCCCCGTGGTATCACGGGTACTCCAGTTTTCAAGCTTTGTGCGAAGGAGGTCAGACATTCCATGCATAGCTCCACAGATTTTAGTCAGCAGTAGCTGCTGACTATTTCGGATGGAAGAAAAGAGGGCCCATATAGGGCCCCCAGCATGCTCCCTTCTCACCCGTTGATGGTGTTGTAAGGTTGAGGTACCTATTGCTGGTACAGAGGCTGGAGCCCCACATGCTGTTTTCCTTCCATATCCCCTTGTAGGGCTCTGTGGAAGTGGGATCCTGCCGGCCTCAAAGCTCTGACGCCGGGCTCCATCCACAGACCCATAGAACCTGGTGGATGCCGAGCAGGAGTACCATCAGGGACATGGCCCTGCATCATACAGGTACTCTGTGTCCCCGGCAGGCACAGACACACTCCGGGCTGGCTGGGTGTTGTAGTGCGCCGGGGACCGTAACGCTAGAGCTAGTGTTCCTACAGTTTAACTGGGGGACTTTTTTCTGTGTGTGGGAACGCAGCGCCGACCCCCGCTGGACCGGCGGCGCTGCTGTGACTTTTAGTTCGCCGGGGACACGCCGACCGCGCTTTTACGGCGGTGGCGTTTATAAATCTAGTCCCCGGCTTTTGCGGCCTAGGACGCCGGCAGCTCCGATTCGTTCCCGCCCCCACCCTGTCAATCAGGGTAGGGGAGAGACGCTGTTTCACGGCAGCGACGAGGGCTGGAGCCTGATTTACATGCTCCAGCCCTCTCACTAGGCACAGAGGGAAGCAGGCTTCCCGCTCTTAGCCAGGAACGCCCAGGGCCCGCCCCCCCTCCTCTCTCAGGACGCCGGCAGCCATTACATGCATGTCTGGCTGGAGGAAGGACGCAAGGCTCTGGGAGACCTGGACTAGGGGGCTTTGGGAGATCACACACCCGCTCTTAAGCGGGCGGTAAGCGGCTTTTCAGCTGGCCCCTCTAGTGCCTCAGTGTGTATTAGTGTACTGTGTCACTGGACATATATATATTTCCTTATTGCTTGCACTGTGAGGTCGCTTCCTGGCTGTATACCCAGATCGCTCTGAGGAGGCAGCAACATGTCATCCACAAAACGCAAGGCTGCCAAGGCTAGGGCTGTGTACACTGCGTGTGCTGCATGTGGGGCTGCTCTACCAGCAGGCTCCAAGGACCCCCATTGTGTGCAATGCTCAGATCCGGTGCTGCTTCGCCAGCCGGAGTCAGGAGAGATAGTGACCCAGGCTGAGACGCCTGTAAGTCCTGCCCCGGTGTCAGGGACAGACTTTGCAGTTTTTGCTGATAATATGTCTGTGACTATGGCAAAAATCCTTGAAACTTTGCAATCCATGCCTGGGGCTCAGTCTATGGACACGGCGAGGTCTCTGTCCTCTAATCCCCCTCAGTTGGATTTAATCCAGACTGCAAGGGGGTCCCCGGCTTCACAGGCTGAGTATTATGACTCAGATGATAGCCCCAGCCACCCTAAGCGAGCTCGCTGGGAAAGACCCTCAACGTCATCACACTGCTCAGGGTCTCAGCGCAATCAGTCTCCCTGTGATGCGTCTGATGAGAGTGATCAGGAGTCTTATCCTGGAACCCCTCTCAATCTGGATACCCCGGATGGGGACGCCATGGTAAACGATCTTATCTCAGCCATCAATAGACTGTTAGATATTTCTCCCCCAGCCCCTTCAGCAGAGGAGGCAGCTGCAGAGCAGGAGAAGTTTCGTTTCCTCTATCCCAAGCGTAAATTAAGTGCTTTCTTGGATCACTCTGACTTCAGAGAGTCAATCCAGAAACACGACGCTCATCCAGAAAGGCGTTTCTCTAAACGTTATAAGGATACACGTTTTCCTTTCCCCCCTGATGTGGTCAAGCGCTGGACCCAGTGTCCAAAAGTTGACCCCCCGATTTCCAAACTTGCAGCTAGATCCATAGTTGCAGTGGAGGATGGCGCTTCACTTAAGGATGCCAATGACAGACAGATGGACCTCTGGTTAAAATCTGTCTATGAAGCTATCGGCGCGTCGTTTGCTCCAGCATTCGCAGCCGTATGGGCACTCCAAGCTATTTCAGCTGGTTTAGCAAAAGTGGATGCTATCTTACATCCAGCGGTGCCGCAAGTGGCGTCCCTTACCTCGCAGATGTCCGCGTTTGCGTCTTACGCTATCAATGCGGTCCTAGAATCTACCAGCCGCACCTCAATGGCGTCCGCCAATTCGGTAGTTTTGCGCAGAGCCTTGTGGTTAAAGGACTGGAAAGCAGATGCTGGTTCCAAAAAATGTTTAACCAGCCTGCCTTTATCTAGAGATAGACTGTTTGGCGAACCATTGGCTGACATCATTAAACAGTCCAAGGGTAAAGACTCTTCTTTACCCCAGCCCAGAACAAGCAAACCTCAGCAGAAAAAGTGGCAGCAGAGGTTTCAGTCCTTTCGAGGTTCGGGCAAGACACAATTCTCCTCGTCCAAAGGGACTCAGAGGACGCAAAGAAGCTCAGATTCCTGGCGGGCTCACGCGCGCCCCAAGAAAGCAAATGGAGGAACCGCTTCCAAAGCGGCTACCTCATGACTTCCAGCTCCCCCCCTCCGCATCTCCGGTCGGGGGCAGGCTCTCCCGCTTTTCCGTCATTTGGATGTCACAGGTCAAAGACCGGTGGGTGACAGACATTTTGTCTCGCGGGTACAGAATCGAGTTCAGTTCTCGTCCTCCAGCTCGGTTCTTCAGAACCTCCCCACATCCAGACCGAGCAGATGCCCTGCTGCAGGCGGTGGACTCCCTAAGAGCGGAAGGAGTAGTGGTTCCTGTACCGCCTCAGGAACAAGGGCGAGGGTTTTACTCCAATCTCTTTGTGGTTCCAAAAAAGGACGGCTCGTTCCGTCCTGTTCTGGATCTAAAGCTGCTCAACAAACATGTGCACGCCAGGCGGTTCCGGATGGAAACCCTCCGCTCTGTCGTGGCCTCAATGTCTCAAGGAGACTTCCTTGCCTCAATAGACATCAAAGATGCTTATCTCCACGTGCCAATTGCTACAGAACATCAACGTTTTCTACGTTTTGTGATAGGAAACGAACATCTTCAGTTCGTAGCTCTGCCATTCGGTCTGGCGACAGCCCCACGGGTTTTCACCAAGGTCATGGCGGCAGTGGTAGCAGTCTTGCACTCTCAGGGACACTCGGTGATCCCTTACCTAGACGATCTACTTGTCAAGGCACCCTCTCAAGAGGCATGCCAACTCAGTCTACATGCTACACTGGAGACTCTACAGACGTTCGGATGGATCATCAACTTTCCAAAGTCGAATCTGTCTCCGACACAGTCACTAACGTATCTTGGCATGGAGTTCCATACTCGAGCAGCGAGAGTGAAGCTTCCGCTGAACAAGCAGCGGTCACTACAGACAGGGGTGCAATCCCTCCTTCAGGGCCAGTCGCACCCCTTACGGCGCCTCATGCACTTCCTCGGGAAGATGGTGGCAGCCATGGAAGCAGTTCCCTTTGCGCAGTTTCATCTGCGCCCACTTCAATGGGACATTCTCCGCCAATGGGACGGGAAGTCAACGTCCCTGGACAGGAAAGTCTCTCTTTCCCAGACGGCCAAGGACTCTCTACAATGGTGGCTCCTTCCCACCTCATTGTCTCAGGGAAGATCCTTCCTGCCCCCATCCTGGGCAGTGGTCACGACAGATGCGAGTCTGTCAGGGTGGGGAGCAGTGTTTCTCCACCACAGGGCTCAGGGGACGTGGACTCCGCAGGAGTCCACCCTTCAGATCAATGTTCTGGAAATCAGAGCAGTGTATCTTGCCCTACTAGCCTTCCAGCAGTGGCTGGAAGGAAGGCAGATCCGAATTCAGTCGGACAACTCCACAGCGGTGGCATACATCAACCACCAAGGGGGGACACGCAGTCGGCAAGCCTTCCAGGAAGTCCGGCGGATTCTGATGTGGGTGGAAGCCACGGCCTCCACCATATCCGCAGTTCACATCCCCGGCGTAGAAAACTGGGAAGCAGACTTCCTCAGTCGCCAGGGCATGGACGCAGGGGAATGGTCCCTTCACCCGGACGTGTTTCAGGAAATCTGTCGCCGATGGGGAGTGCCGGACGTCGACCTAATGGCGTCCCGGCACAACAACAAGGTCCCGGCATTCATGGCGAGGTCGCGCGATCAAAGAGCTCTGGCGGCAGACGCATTGGTTCAAGATTGGTCGCAGTTCCGGCTCCCATACGTCTTTCCACCTCTGGCACTCTTGCCCAGAGTGTTACGCAAGATCAGATCCGATTGCAGCCGCGTCATACTCGTCGCCCCAGACTGGCCGAGGAGATCGTGGTATCCGGATCTGTGGCATCTCACGGTCGGTCGACCGTGGTCACTGCCAGACCGACCAGACTTACTGTCCCAAGGGCCGTTTTTCCATCAGAATTCTGCGGCCCTGAACCTGACTGTGTGGCCATTGAGTCCTGGATCCTAGCGTCTGCAGGATTATCTCAAGGAGTCGTAGCCACAATGAGACAAGCTAGGAAGTCAACGTCTGCTAAGATCTACCACAGGACGTGGAAGATTTTCTTATCTTGGTGCTCTGCACAGAGAGTATCCCCTTGGCCATTTGCATTGCCCACCTTTCTTTCCTTCCTGCAATCGGGGTTGGAAAAGGGCTTGTCGCTCAGTTCCCTTAAAGGGCAAGTCTCGGCACTGTCTGTGTTTTTTCAGAAGCGTCTAGCACGTCTTCCTAAGGTGCGCACGTTCCTACAGGGGGTCTGTCATATTGTGCCCCCGTACAAGCGGCCGTTAGATCCATGGGATCTGAACAGGGTACTTGTTGCTCTGCAAAAGCCGCCCTTCGAGCCTCTAAAGGACGTTTCCTTTTCTCGCCTGTCACAGAAAGTGGCGTTTCTTGTCGCGATCACATCGCTTCGGCGAGTGTCTGAGCTGGCAGCTTTGTCATCCAAGGCTCCTTTCCTGGTGTTCCACCAGGACAAGGTAGTGCTGCGCCCCATTCCGGAGTTTCTCCCTAAGGTCGTATCCTCGTTTCATCTTAATCAGGATATATCCTTGCCTTCCTTTTACCCTCATCCGGTTCACCGGTATGAAAAGGACTTACGTTTGCTAGATCTGGTGAGAGCACTCAGAATCTACATTTCCCGAACGGCGCCCATACGCCGTTCCGATGCACTTTTTGTCCTTGTCGCTGGTCCGCGCAAGGGGTTGCAGGCTTCTAAAGCCACCCTGGCTCGATGGATCAAAGAACCAATTCTAGAGGCCTACCGCTCTGCGGGGCTTCCGGTTCCTTCAGGGCTAAAAGCCCACTCAACCAGAGCCGTGGGTGCGTCCTGGGCATTACGACACCAGGCTTCGGCTCAACAGGTGTGCCAGGCAGCAACCTGGTCCAGTCTGCACACTTTCACCAAGCATTATCAGGTGCATACCTATGCTTCGGCGGATGCCAGCTTAGGTAGAAGAGTCCTGCAGGCGGCAGTGACACCCCCGTAGGGGAGGGCTGTTTTTGCAGCTCTAACATGAGGTATTTCTTTACCCACCCAGGGACAGCTTTTGGACGTCCCAATCGTCTGGGTCTCCCAATAGAGCGCTGAAGAAGGGAATTTTGTTACTTACCGTAAATTCCTTTTCTTCTAGCTCTTATTGGGAGACCCAGCACCCGCCCTGTTGTCCTTCGGGATTTTTTTTTTTTGTTGTTTGCGGGTACACATGTTGTTCATGTTGAACGGTTTTTCAGTTCTCCGATGTTTCTCGGAGTTAATTTGTTTAAACCAGTTATTGGCTTCCTCCTTCTTGCTTTGGCACTAAAACTGGAGTACCCGTGATACCACGGGGGGGTATAGCCAGAAGGGGAGGGGCCTTGCACTTTTTGGTGTAGTGCTTTGTGTGGCCTCCGGAGGGCAGTAGCTATACCCCAATCGTCTGGGTCTCCCAATAAGAGCTAGAAGAAAAGGAATTTACGGTAAGTAACAAAATTCCCTTCTTCTCTGGCAGCCAAGACCTCTCTTCAGTGGTGGCTTCTTCCCACTTCTCTGTCGAAGGGAAAATCCTTCCTGCCCCCATCCTGGGCTGTGGTCACGACGGACGCGAGTCTGTCAGGGTGGGGAGCGTTTTTTTCTTCAGCGCTCTATTGGGAGACCCAGACGATTGGGGTATAGCTACTGCCCTCTGGAGGCCACACAAAGCACTACATCAAAAGTGCAAGGCCCCTCCCCCTCTGGCTATACCCCCCCCGTGATATCACGGGTTCTCCAGTTTTAGCTTTGTGTGCGAAGGAGGTCAGACATTCCATGCATAGCTCCACAGATTTTAGTCAGCAGTAGCTGCTGACTATTTCGGATGGAAGAAAAGAGGACACATATAGTGTCCCCAGCATGCTCCCTTCTCACCCCTGGATGGTGTTGTAAGGTTGAGGTACCTATTGCTGGTACAGGGCTGGAGCCTGACATGCTGTTTTCCTTCCACATCCCCTGGTAGGGCTCTGTGGAAGTGGGATCCTGCCGGCCTCTCAGCTCTGACGCCGGGCTCCATCCACAGACCCATTAGAACCTGATGGAGACGGAGCAGGAGTACGATCAGGGACAGGCCCTGCATCATACAGGTACTCTGTGTCCCCGGCAGGCACAGACACACTCCGGGCTGGCTGGGTGTTGTAGTGCGCCGGGGACCGCAACGTTGGAGTTAGTGTCCCTACAGATTACTGGGGGATTTTTTGTGTATGGGAACGCAGCGCCGACCCCCTCTGGACCGGGCGGCGCTGCTGTGACTTGTGGTGCGCCGGGGATCCGCCGTCCGCGCTTTTACGGCGGCGGCGGTTATAACTTTAGTCCCCGGCTTTTTGGGCCTAGGACGCCGGCAGCTCCGATTCGTTCCCGCCCCCACCCTGTCATTCAGGGTAGGGGAGAGACGCTGTTCGCTAGCAGCGACGAGGGCTGGAGCCTGATTTACATGCTCCAGCCCTCACACTAGGCACAGAGGGAAGCAGGCTTCCCGCTCTTAGCCAGGAACGCCCAGGGCCCGCCCCCCTTCTCTCTCAGGACGCCGGCAGCCATTACATGCAGTCTGGCTGGAGGAAGGACGCAAGGCTCTGGGAGACCTGGACTAGGGGCTATCTGGCGACCACACACCCGCTTTTTAAGCGGGCGGTAAGCGATTTTTCTGTGCTGGTCCCTCTAGTGCCTCACGGTGTATCGGTGTACTGTGTACAGATATATAGATATTGTTTTTCTTGCACTGTGAGGTCGCTTCTGGCTCCTCTCCCAGATCACTCTGTGGAAGCAGCAACATGCCATCCTCAAAACGCAAGGCTGCCAAGGCCAGGGCTGTGTGTACTGCGTGTGCTGCATGTGGGGCTGATCTACCAGCAGGCTCCCATTGTGTGCAATGCTCCGACCCGGTGCTGCTTCGCCAGCCGGAGTCAGGAGAGGTAGTGACCCAGGCTGAGACGCTTGTAAGTTCTGCCCCGGTGACAGGGACAGACTTTGCAGTTTTTGCTGATAATATGTCTCTGTCTATGGCAAAAAATCCTTGAAACCTTGCAATCTATGCATGGGGCTCAGTCTTTGGGCACGGCGAGGCCTCTGTCCTCAGGTCCCCCTCACTTGGAATTAATCCAGCCCACAGGGGGGTCCCCGGCTTCACAGGCCGAGGATTATGACTCAGATGATAGCCCCAGCCACCCTAAGCGAGCTCGCTGGGAAAGACCCTCGACGTCATCACACTGCTCAGGGTCTCAGCGCAATCAGTCTCCCTGTGATGTGTCTGATGAGAGTGATCAGGAATCCATTCCTGGAACCCCTCTCAACCTGGATACCCCTGATGGGGATGCCATGGTAAACGACCTTATCTCAGCCATCAATAGGCTGTTGGATATTTCTCCCCCAGCCCCTTCAGCAGAAGAGGCAGCGGCAGAGCAGGAGAAGTTTCGTTTCCTTTATCCCAAGCGTAAATTGAGTGCTTTCTTGGATCACTCTGACTTCAGAGAATCAATCCAGAAGCACGACGCTCACCCAGAAAGGCGTTTCTCTAAACGATCTAAAGATACGCGTTTCCCTTTCCCCCCTGAGGTGGTCAAGCGCTGGACACAGTGTCCAAAGGTAGACCCCCCGATTTCCAAACTTGCAGCTAGATCCATAGTTGCAGTGGAGGATGGCGCTTCACTTAAAGATGCCAATGACAGACAGATGGACCTTTGGTTAAAATCTGTCTATGAAGCTATCGGCGCGTCGTTTGCTCCGGCATTCGCAGCCGTATGGGCACTCCAGGCTATTTCAGCTGGCTTAGCAAAAGTGGATGCTATCATACATCCAGCAGTGCCGCAAGTGGCGCATCTTACCACGCAGATGTCGGCGTTTGCGTCTTACGCTATCAATGCGGTCCTAGAATCTACCAGTCGCACCTCAATGGCGTCCGCCAATTCGGTAGTTTTGCGCAGAGCCTTGTGGTTAAAGGACTGGAAAGCAGATGCTGGTTCCAAAAAATGTTTAACCAGTTTGCCTTTATCTAGAGATAGACTGTTTGGCGAGCCATTGGCTGATATCATTAAGCAGTCCAAGGGTAAAGACTCCTCTTTACCACAACCCAGAACAACCAAACCTCAGCAGAAAAAGTGGCAGCAGAGGTTTCAGTCCTTTCGAGGTTCGGGCAAGACACCATTTACCTCGTCCAAAGGGACTCAGAGGACGCAAAGAAACTCAGATTCGTGGCGGGCTCACACGCGCCCCAAGAAAGCAAATGGAGGTACCGCTTCCAAAGCGGCTACCTCATGACTTCCAGCCCCCTCCCTCCGCATCGCCGGTCGGGGGCAGGCTCTCCCGCTTTTCCGGCATTTGGATGTCACAGGTCAAAGACCGGTGGGTGACGGACATTTTGTCTCGCGGGTACAGAATCGAGTTCAATTCTCGTCCTCCAGCTCGGTTCTTCAGAACCTCCCCACATCCAGACCGAGCAGATGCTCTGCTGCAGGCGGTGGACTCCCTAAGAGCGGAAGGAGTGGTGATCCCAGTCCCTCCTCAGGAACAAGGGCAAGGGTTTTACTCCAATCTCTTTGTGGTTCCAAAAAAGGACGGCTCGTTCCGTCCTGTTCTGGACCTAAAACGGCTCAACAAACATGTGCACGCCAGGAAGTTCCGGATGGAAACCCTGCGTTCTGTCATTGCCTCAATGTCCAGAGGAGACTTCCTTGCCTCAATAGACATCAAAGATGCTTATCTCCACGTGCCAATTGCTACAGAACATCAACGTTTTCTACGTTTTGTGATAGGAGACGACCATTTTCAGTTCGTAGCTCTGCCATTTGGTCTGGCGACAGCCCCACGGGTCTTCACCAAGGTCATGGCGGCGGTGGTAGCAGTCTTGCACTCTCAGGGACACTCGGTGATCCCTTACCTAGACGATTTATTGGTCAAAGCTCCCTCTCAAGAGGCATGTCAGCACAGCCTGAATGCTACGCTGGAGACCCTACAGTCTTTCGGATGGATCATCAACTTTCCAAAGTCGATCCTATCACCGACTCAATCACTAACGTATCTTGGCATGGAGTTTCATACTCTAGCAGCGATAGTGAAGCTTCCGCTGAACAAGCAGCGGTCACTACAGACAGGGGTGCAATCTCTTCTGCAGGGCCAGTTGCATCCCTTGCGGCGCCTCATGCATTTCCTAGGGAAGATGGTGGCAGCCATGGAAGCAGTTCCCTTTGCGCAATTTCATCTGCGCCCACTTCAATGGGACATTCTCCGCCAATGGGACGGGAAGTCAACGTCACTGGACAGGAAAGTCTCGCTTTCCCAGACGGCCAAGGACTCCCTACAATGGTGGCTCCTTCCCACCTCATTGTCTCAGGGAAGATCCTTCCTGCCCCCATCCTGGGCAGTAGTCACGACAGATGCGAGTCTGTCAGGGTGGGGAGCGGTATTTCTCCACCACAGGGCTCAGGGGACGTGGACTCCGCAGGAGTCCACCCTTCAGATCAATGTTCTGGAGATCAGAGCAGTGTATCTTGCTCTACTGGCCTTCCAACAGTGGCTGGAAGGGAAGCAGATCCGAATCCAATCGGACAACTCCACAGCGGTGGCATACATCAACCACCAAGGAGGGACGCGCAGTCGGCAAGCCTTCCAAGAAGTCCGGCGCATTCTAATGTGGGTGGAGGACACAGCATCCACCATATCCGCGGTTCACATCCCAGGCGTAGAAAACTGGGAAGCAGACTTCCTCAGTCGCCAGGGCATGGACGCAGGGGAATGGTCCCTTCACCCGGACGTGTTTCAGGAAATCTGTCGCCGCTGGGGAGTGCCGGACGTCGACCTAATGGCATCCCGGCACAACAACAAGGTCCCGGCATTCATGGCGAGGTCGCGCGATCAAAGAGCTCTGGCGGCAGACGCCTTGGTTCAAGATTGGTCGCAGTTTCAGCTCCTATACGTGTTTCCGCCTCTGGCGCTCTTGCCCAGAGTGCTACGCAAGATCAGATCCGAGTGCAGCCGCATCATACTCGTCGCTCCAGACTGGCCGAGGAGGTCGTGGTATCCGGATCTGTGGCATCTCACGATCGGTCGACCGTGGTCACTGCCAGACCGACCAGACTTACTGTCCCAAGGGCCGTTTTTCCATCAGAATTCTGCGGCCCTGAACCTGACTGTGTGGCCATTGAGTCCTGGATCCTAGCATCTGCAGGATTATCTCAAGGAGTCGTTGCCACAATGAGACAAGCTAGAAAGTCGAATTCGGCTAAGATCTACCACAGAACGTGGAAGATTTTCTTATCCTGGTGCTCTGCTCAGGGAGTGTCTCCCTGGCCATTTGCATTGCCCAAGTTTCTTTCCTTCCTGCAATCGGGGTTAGAAAAGGGCTTGTCGCTCAGCTCCCTTAAAGGGCAAGTTTCGGCACTATCCGTCTTTTTTCAGAAGCGTCTAGCACGTCTTTCTAAGGTGCGCACGTTCCTGCAGGGGGTCTGTCATATTGTGCCCCCGTACAAGCGGCCGTTAGATCCATGGGATCTGAACAGGGTACTAGTTGCTCTCCAGAAGCCGCCCTTCGAGCCTCTGAAGGAAGTTTCCTTTTCTCGGCTGTCACAGAAAGTGGCGTTTCTTGTTGCGATCACATCGCTTCGGCGAGTGTCTGAGCTGGCAGCTCTGTCATCCAAGGCTCCCTTCCTGGTGTTCCACCAGGACAAGGTAGTGCTGCGCCCTATTCCGGAGTTTCTCCCTAAGGTCGTATCCTCTTTTCATCTTAATCAGGATATATCCTTGCCTTCTTTTTGTCCTCATCCGGTTCACCGGTATGAAAAGGACTTACGTTTGCTAGATCTGGTGAGAGCACTCAGAATCTACATTTCCCGCACGGCGCCCATGCGCCGTGCCGATGCACTTTTTGTCCTTGTCGCTGGTCCGCGCAAGGGGTTGCAGGCTTCTAAAGCCACCCTGGCTCGATGGATCAAAGAACCAATTCTAGAGGCCTACCGCTCTGCGGGGCTTCCGGTTCCTTCAGGGCTAAAAGCCCACTCAACCAGAGCCGTGGGTGCGTCCTGGGCATTTCGTCACCAGGCTTCGGCTCAACAGGTGTGCCAGGCAGCTACCTGGTCCAGTCTGCACACTTTCACCAAGCATTATCAGGTGCATACCTATGCTTCGGCGGATGCCAGCTTAGGTAGAACAGTCCTGCAGGCGGCAGTGACACCCCCGTAGGGGAGGGCTGTTTTGCAGCTCTAACATGAGGTATTTCTTTACCCACCCAGGGACAGCTTTTGGACGTCCCAATCGTCTGGGTCTCCCAATAGAGCGCTGAAGAAGAAGGGAATTTTGTTACTTACCGTAAATTCCTTTTCTTCTAGCTCTTATTGGGAGACCCAGCACCCGCCCTGTTGTCCTTCGGGATGTTTTTTTGTTGTTTGCGGGTACACATGTTGTTCATGTTGAACGGTTTTTCAGTTCTCCGATGTTATTCGGAGTTAATTTGTTTAAACCAGTTATTGGCTTCCTCCTTCTTGCTTTGGCACTAAAACTGGAGAACCCGTGATATCACGGGGGGGGGTATAGCCAGAGGGGGAGGGGCCTTGCACTTTTGATGTAGTGCTTTGTGTGGCCTCCAGAGGGCAGTAGCTATACCCCAATCGTCTGGGTCTCCCAATAAGAGCTAGAAGAAAAGGAATTTACGGTAAGTAACAAAATTCCCTTCTTCTCCACCACAGGGCTCAGGGAACCTGGACTCCGACAAAGTCCTCCCTTCAGATCAATGTTCTGGAGATAAGGGCAGTGTACCTAGCCCTAAAGGCGTTCCATCGCTGGCTGGAGGGCAGGCAGATCCGCATACAGTCGGACAACGCCACGGCGGTCGCGTACATCAACCACCAGGGCGGCACGCGCAGCCGCCAAGCCTTCCAAGAAGTTCGGCGGATTCTGCTGTGGGCGGAGGCAACAGCCTCCACCATCTCCGCAGTTCACATCCCGGGCGTAGAAAACTGGGAAGCAGACTTTCTCAGTCGCCAGGGCATGGACGCAGGGGAATGGTCTCTTCAAGGGCCATTTTTCCATCTGAATTCTACGGCCCTCAACCTGACTGTGTGGCCATTGAGTCCTGGCTACTAGCGTCCTCAGGCTTATCTCAAGATGTCATTGCCACTATGAGACAGGCCAGGAAACCAACGTCCGCCAAGATCTATCATAGGACTTGGAGGATCTTCTTATCCTGGTGCTCTGATCAGGGTTTTACCCCCTGGCCGTTTGCCTTGCCCACTTTTCTGTCTTTCCTTCAATCCGGAATGGACAAGGGGTTGCCTCTCGGCTCTCTCAAGGGACAAGTATCGGCGCTATCCGTATTTTTTCAAAAGCGTCTAGCCAGGCTTACGCAAGTCCGCACGTTCCTACAGGGAGTTTGCCACATAGTCCCACCTTACAAGAGGCCGCTGGAACCATGGGATCTTAACAGAGTGCTAAAGGCTCTTCAGAAACCACCTTTCGAGCCACTGCGGGATGTCTCCCTTTCACGTCTTTCACAGAAGGTGGTCTTTCTAGTGGCAGTCACATCGCTCCGTAGAGTGTCGGAGTTGGCAGCTCTGTCATGCAAAGCCCCCTTCCTGGTTTTTCACCAGGATAAGGTGGTTCTGCGTCCGGTCCCGGAATTTCTCCCTAAGGTGGTATCCCCTTTTCATCTCAATCAGGATATCTCCTTACCTTCTTTTTGTCCTCATCCAGTTCACCAATGTGAAAAGGAGTTGCATTTGTTAGATCTAGTGAGAGCACTCCGGCTCTACGTGTCTCGCACAGCGCCCCTGCGCTGTTCTGATGCGCTCTTTGTCCTGGTCGCTGGCCAGCGTAAGGGGTCGCAGGCTTCCAAGTCAACCTTGGCTCGGTGGATCAAGGAACCGATTCTTGAAGCCTACCGTTCTTCTGGGCTTCCGATTCCTTCAGGGCTGAAAGCCCATTCTACCAGAGCCGTGGGTGCATCCTGGGCATTGCGGCACCAGGCTACGGCTCAGCAGGTGTGTCAGGCAGCTACCTGGTCGAGCCTGCACACTTTCACGAAACACTATCAGGTGCATACCTATGCTTCGGCAGATGCCAGCCTAGGTAGGCGAGTCCTTCAGGCGGCGGTTGCCCACCTGTAAGACGGAGCCGTTGTCGGCTCTTTTTATTGAGGTATTCTTTTACCCACCCAGGGACTGCTTTTGGACGTCCCAATTGTCTGGGTCTCCCAATGGAGCGACAAAGAAGGGAATTTTGTTTACTTACCGTAAATTCCTTTTCTTCTAGCTCCTATTGGGAGACCCAGCACCCGCCCCTGTTCCCTTCGGGCTGTTGTTCTTTGTGTACACATGTTGTTCATGTTGAATTGTTCTTTTGGTTCATGGTTTCAGTTCTCCGAACATCCTTCGGATTGAATTTACCTTAGACCAATTTATAAGTTTCCTCCTTCCTGCTTTTGCACCAAAACTGAGGAGCCAGTGATGCACGGGAGGGTGTATAGGCAGAAGGGGAGGGGTTACACTTTTTAAAGTGTAATACTTTGTGTGGCCTCCGGAGGCATAGCCTATACACCCAATTGTCTGGGTCTCCCAATAGGAGCTAGAAGAAAAGGAATTTACGGTAAGTAAACAAAATTCCCTTCTTTATCATTATTTTATAATTATTCATATGTGGATATATTTGCAAACACCTCCAATTATAATTGTAGTATAGTTCTCCTGATTAGCCATGTATCTTACCTCATGGGCAGGGCATTGCAGCTTTAATTATCTATGGTTACAACCAGCATATAGCGAGCTATTTGGTCATAACCATGGGTACCCAAGCTGCAATGCCCTGCACATGAGGTAAGCAACTTCACTAACCAGGAGAACTATACTATATTTCTAATTAGAGGTATTTGCTGCTATTAATATTACATATTGGGATAGGATCTTGGAGATGGGAATACCCCTTTACTGTAAAAGCGTAAAGCAGTCTGTTCCCTGCGGAGCTGAGTGTACAGGAATGCAGATACTGTTTCAAGTGTGCAGTAGTAGGAATATGCCCATATATTTATATTATAAATATTTATAATATATATATATATTATATTATATATATATATATATATATATATATATATATATATATATATATATATATATATATATATATATATATATATATATATATATATATATATATATATATATATATATATATATATAAATAAAAACATTTATTTATAATAATTTTTTTTTTTTTTTTCCCTCTCCTTTTTAGACTCAGATTGACGAGTTTGAGCATAAGCTGAATGTTTGTCACAACAAAGGATTGGAGAACATGGACGCCCCCGGAGACAGCGTCCAGAATGGAGACGTCCCCCCATTATCTGTGAAGAAGAATCCGCCCGGTAAGTCATGCCCCTGTTTCTGGAGCCCACCATGGTTTAGATCAGTCTTCCTCCAACTCCAGTCCTCAGGAGCCACCAGCAGCGCGTGTCTTCTGGGTTTCCTTAGCTTTGCCTGGGTACTAATCTAATCACCTTCACAGGGGTGATTCCAGCACCTCCCGAATACTATTGAAACCCCAAAAACCTGCACTGCTGGGGCCTCCTGAGGACTGGAGTTGGGGGTGGACTGGTTTAGATGAACCTCAGCTCTATACCGGACCCCCACAGACAGTGGCGCTGTATCTGGGTGGGAGGAATCGGACCACCCTTGTAATGTCAGATCTCTACTGACGGCTGCGGTCACATTTCTCTTTCCAGGTAAGAGACGTCCTCTTAAGTCCATAAACAACAAAGCCTCAAAAGTTACAGACGAAAATGATTTCCGAACTCCAAAATCTCGCGGCCCCAGAAGAAATGTGAGGAAGGTGACGGTGAAGTTCTCCAGCGATGAGGAGTCGGAGGGTGAGTGATCGACCCTGAGGGCTCCGGGGAAGGATTACGCTAAGTTCTCTCGTGTATTTGTGCTGTTCTTATTCTTATTTTCTCCTTACACTTATTTAATTTATTTTTATCAGATTCAGAAGCAGAGTTCAGTGAAGCGGAGACTCCTACAAACACCACCCCCATCAGACGCACGTCTACCCGCTCCCAGGCCCGGTGACCGGCTCTGTGCGGAGCCCCCGGTGTGTGACACGCCGAGCCCCTTTTATATATGTGCTGCTTGTATTATATTAAATCTTTACTCTTCTTAAACCTTCTAAGTTATAGTTACAATTTGAGTTGATCGAATCTGCCAAAATCCGGCACCGGCGGATCCCTGCCGAATTGAGGAAAAAAAAAATCTGGATCCACTCCGGATTCCGGTGCCCATATAAGTCTATGAGAACCAGAATCCGGAGATTAAAAACGTTTGTGGAAGGGATGGGGGGGTAGGAGCGAGCGCGATGTACTCACCCGAGGCGGTGTTATGTCAGTAAGCTGCTTCCGGGTCACTTTTTTCCCTTCTGGAGCCGACCATTCAATATTCATTGTTTTGCCCACCCACCTGCGCGTGTAATTGGTTGCAGCTAGACGCGCCCCCCAGCCTGAGTGGCAGCTTGTCAGCTGACTGCAACCAATCACAGGCTCCAGGACGGCCGGTGGGCGGGGAAAGCACTGCAAGTGTCTGCGGGTCAGTATGGTGAACGTGCATGTGTTTCAGAAACACATGCACGCTCCTGTCAGAAGTGTGCGGCTGCCGGTGATGCGGCTTTTTTTCTTAATTTTTTTTTTCTTATTTTAATTAAATAAAAAAAAAACAGCTGCTAAATAACACGTCCAGCGGCCATCGAGCACGACCGCCGGCTGTGCAGACAATGACTGAGCCGCGATGACTGGAGCAGTCAGTCACAGGCTGGGGGCGCGTCTGCCTGCAACCAATCACAGACTAGAGGATAGCCGGTGGGCGGGGAAAACACGGAAAGTTGTGTGTGTATACGATGCACAGTACAGGAAGTGAAAGCGTGACCCGGAAGCAGTGTGCCGTCATGACACAGAGTCTCGGTAAGTATGAAACGCTTTTTTATTTCTGTTTTTTCTTTATTTTTCAATTTTTCCCAGTGCTGGATACAGATCTTGCTCCTGGGATCCGGATGCGGCACTTGGAAATCTTTGAAACCGTGTGGATCCGGACTTCTACAGTTCGGATCCGCTAAGCCCTAGTTACAATGTCTGCGCGCCCACAGCAGAGCTTACTCCCTACAAATTGCTGCTGATATGCTGACTGCCATGACTGAAAGGTGCTGGCTACGGTGCCACTGATTTATTGGGCTGCAGACCAGTCGGTGCCCATGTTGACCCTACACCGAAAGCTAAGAATGGGGCATCAGAACTAGACCATGGAGCGGTGGAAGACGCCGTCCTGGTCTGACTCATTGCACTTTCTATTAAGACCTCTAGATATATATTATATTACTAGAAGGTGGCCCGATTCTACGCATCGGGTATTCTAGAATTTACGTATTGTGTAGTTCATGTATGATTTTTGTTATATATATATATATATATATATATATATATGTTGTGTGTAGTTACCAAGTGTTTGTGTAGGGGCTGTACATGTTCTGGGTGTTGTCTGGGTGTGGCGGGGGGTGAGAGCGGTGTTGTTTGTGTGTTGCGTTGTGTGTGTGTGTAGCGTTGTTTGTGGAGCGCTGTGTGTCTGCAGTGTGTGTGTGTGTGTGTGTGGTGCGTTGTGCAGTGCGTGTGTGTTTTGGGGGGAGGTGTGCATCCCCCATGCTGCGCACTCCCCATCGTGCTCCATCCCCCATGCTGCGCACTCCCAATCGTGCTCCATCTCCCATGCTGCGCACTCTCCATCGTGCTCCATCTCCCATGCTGCGCACTCCCCATCGTGCTCCATCCCCCATGCTGCGCACTCCCCATCGTGCTCCATCCCCCATGCTGCGCACCCCCATCGTGCTCCATCCCCCATGCTGCGCACCCCCATCGTGCTCCATCCCCCATGCTGCGCACTCCCCATCGTGCTCCATCCCCCATGCTGCGCACTCCCCATCGTGCTCCATCCCCCATGCTGCGCACTCCCCATCGTGCTCCATCCCCCATGCTGCGCACTCCCCATCGGGCTCCATCCCCCATGCTGCGCACTCCCCATCGGGCTCCATCCCCCATGCTGCACACTCCCCATCGGGCTCCATCCCCCATGCTGCGCACTCCCCATCGGGCTCCATCCCCCATGCTGCGCACTCCCCATCGGGCTCCATCCCCCATGCTGCGCACTCCCCATCGGGCTCCATCCCCCATGCTGCGCACTCCCCATCGGGCTCCATCCCCCATGCTGCGCACTCCCCATCGGGCTCCATCCCCCATGCTGCGCACTCCCCATCGGGCTCCATCCCCCATGCTGCGCACTCCCCATCGGGCTCCATCCCCCATGCTGCGCACTCCCCATCGGGCTCCATCCCCCATGCTGCGCACTCCCCATCGGGCTCCATCCCCCATGCTGCGCACTCCCCATCGGGCTCCATCTCCCATGCTGCGCACTCCCCATCGTGCTCCATCTCCCATGCTGCGCACTCCCCATCGTGCTCCATCTCCCATGCTGCGCACTCTCCATCGTGCTCCATCTCCCATGCTGCGCACTCCCCATCGTGCTCCATCCCCCATGCTGCGCACTCCCCATCGTGCTCCATCTCCCATGCTGCGCACTCCCCATCGTGCTCCATCTCCCATGCTGCGCACTCCCCATCCCCCATGCTGCGCACTCCCCATCGTGCTGCACAGTCACACATCAGACAGTATACACGCACACACCCGATCGCATACACGCCACACTCACAACATCCGGAGATACCACATGCTTATGGCCATGTGATCCTCCGGCAGGTCCTGGAAGGTCACTGCACGCACAGGATCGCCACCGAGAAGCAAGCGATATCACTGGATGTTGTGAGTGTGTGGATGCGATCTGATGTGTGTATGAGGTGTGTGTGAGAGTGAGTGTGATCTGATGTGTGTGTGTCTGTTCTTATGTGTGTGCGTGTGTGTGTGTTCCGCCGCTGCAGGACCTTGATGCGCTGACCTGGGAGCCGGTGGACGTTGGTAACCATGCTACACAATATTACCCCATGTGTACCATGGTTACCATCGTCCCCCGCTCGCACGGGAGCCCACACCAGCGTATGCCGGCAACCCCAGCAATGCGAGGGTATGTGTCGGCTGGGTTGGCGGCGTACGCTGATGTGGGCTCCCGGGGGTACAGCACTGACCTGGGAGTCGGGGCTCCTGTCGGTTCGGGGAATGTGTGCGGGGGGGGCGGGGCCAGAGCGAGCGTCGAGAGGCCAATCCCTCTGGGGGGCGCAGCCTGGGCGAGCGGCCAATCCGTGCGGGGGGGCGGAGGCGAGCGGCCAATCCGTGCGGGGGGCGAAGCCGAGGCGAGCGGCCAATGAGACGCTTGTCGCGGTAAGGACACAATTTTGGAGACACAGACAGATGCAATTATATATATAGATATCTAGCAGCGTCCGTGTGATGGGGCAATGTTCTTCTGGCATCACATATACAGAGTGCCCCCATCATAAACGCGGTGCTTCCTGCCACACAGGGAATCGCTATATTTTATAAACCAATCCTGAGCAAGGAGTTGAAAGTGATGATGAGGCCGGCACACAGGAAAGCTGATCACACAGTCCCCATTGACATCAATCATACTCGAGTCAAACCAATCTGCGCATTAATTGCTTGTTACTACCACCGGAGCATGGTAGTGCCCGCTCATCACTAGTTACCAGTACTGAGCACCCGAGCATGGTAGTGCCCGCTCATCACTAGTTACCAGTACTGAGCACCCGAGCATGGTAGTGCCCGCTCATCACTAGTTACCAGTACTGAGCACCCGAGCATGGTAGTGCCCGCTCATCACTAGTTACGAGTACTGAGCACCCGAGCATGGTAGTGCCCGCTCATCACTAGTTACCAGTACTGAGCACCCGAGCATGGTAGTGCCCGCTCATCACTAGTTACGGGTACTGAGCACCCGAGCATGGTAGTGCCCGCTCATCACTAGTTACGAGTACTGAGCACCTTAGCATGGTAGTGCCCGCTCATCACTAGTTACGAGTACTGAGCACCTTAGCATGGTAGTGCCCGCTCATCACTAGTTACGGGTACTGAGCACCCGAGCATGGTAGTGCCCGCTCATCACTAGTTACGAGTACTGAGCACCTGAGCATGGTAGTGCCCGCTCATCACTAGTTACCAGTACTGCGCACCCGAGCATGGTAGTGCCCGCTCATCACTAGTTACCAGTACTGAGCACCTGAGCATGGTAGTGCTTGCTCATCACTAGTTACTAGTACTGAGCACCTGAGCATGGTAGTGCCCACTCATCACTAGTTACAAGTACCGAGCACCTGAGCATGGTAGTGCCCGCTCATCACTAGTTACCAGTACAGAGCACCCGAGCATGATAGTGCCCGCTCATCACTAGTTACGAGTACTGAGCACCTGAGCATGGTAGTGCCCGCTCATCACTAGTTACCAGTACTGAGCACCCGAGCATGGTAGTGCCCGCTCATCACTAGTTACCAGTACTGAGCACCCGAGCATGGTAGTGCCCCGCTCATCACTAGTTACCAGTACTGAGCACCCGAGCATGGTAGTGCCCGCTCATCACTACTTACCAGTACTGAGCACCCGAGCATGGTAGTGCCCGCTCATCACTAGCTATGAGTACTGAGCACCCGAGCATGGTAGTGCCCGCTCATCACTAGTTACTAGTACTGAGCACCCGAGCATGGTAGTGCCCGCTCATCACTAGTTACCAGTACTGAGCACCCGAGCATGGTAGTGCCCGCTCATCACTACTTACAAGTACCGAGCACCTGAGCATGGTAGTGCTCGCTTATCACTAGTTACCAGTACTGAGCACCCGAGCATGGTAGTGCCCGCTCATCACTAGTTACGGGTACTGAGCACCCGAGCATGGTAGTGCTCACTCATCACTAGTTACCAGTACTGAGCACCCGAGCATGGTAGTGCCCGCTCATCACTAGTTACAAGTACCGAGCACCTGAGCATGGTAGTGCCCGCTCATCACTAGTTACCAGTACAGAGCACCCGAGCATGGTAGTGCCCGCTCATCACTAGTTACGAGTACTGAGCACCTGAGCATGTTAGTGCCCGCTCATCACTAGTTACCAGTACTGAGCACCCGAGCATGGTAGTGCCCGCTCATCACTAGTTACCAGTACTGAGCACCCGAGCATGGTAGTGCCCGCTCATCACTAGTTACCAGTACTGAGCACCCGAGCATGGTAGTGCCCGCTCATCACTAGTTACGAGTACTGAGCACCTTAGCATGGTAGTGCCCGCTCATCACTAGTTACGGGTACTGAGCACCCGAGCATGGTAGTGCCCGCTCATCACTAGTTACGAGTACTGAGCACCTGAGCATGGTAGTGCCCGCTCATCACTAGTTACCAGTACTGCGCACCGAGCATGGTAGTGCCCGCTCATCACTACCAGTACAGAGCACCTGAGCATGGTAGTGCCCGCTCATCACTAGTTACCAGTACAGAGCACCCGAGCATGGTAGTGCCCGCTCATCACTAGTTACGAGTACTGAGCACCTGAGCATGGTAGTGCCCGCTCATCACTAGTTACCAGTACTGAGCACCCGAGCATGGTAGTGCCCGCTCATCACTAGTTACCAGTACTGAGCACCCGAGCATGGTAGTGCTTGCTCATCACTAGTTACTAGTACTGAGCACCTGAGCATGGTAGTGCCCGCTCATCACTAGTTACCAGTACTGAGCACCCGAGCATGGTAGTGCCCGCTCATCACTAGTTACCAGTACTGAGCACCCGAGCATGGTAGTGCCCGCTCATCACTAGTTACCAGTACTGAGCACCCGAGCATGGTAGTGCTTGCTCATCACTAGTTACTAGTACTGAGCACCTGAGCATGGTAGTGCCCGCTCATCACTAGTTACCAGTACTGAGCACCCGAGCATGGTAGTGCCCGCTCATCACTAGTTACTAGTACTGAGCACCCGAGCATGGTAGTGCCCGCTCATCACTAGTTACCAGTACTGAGCACCCGAGCATGGTAGTGCCCGCTCATCACTAGTTACAAGTACCGAGCACCTGAGCATGGTAGTGCTCGCTCATCACTAGTTACCAGTACTGAGCACCCGAGCATGGTAGTGCCCGCTCATCACTAGTTACGGGTACTGAGCACCCGAGCATGGTAGTGCTCACTCATCACTAGTTACCAGTACTGAGCACCCGAGCATGGTAGTGCTTGCTCATCACTAGTTACAAGTACAGAGCACCCGAGCATGGTAGTGCTCACTCATCACTAGTTACCAGTACTGAGCATGGTAGTGCCCGCTCATCACTAGTTACCAGTACTGAGCACCTGAGCATGGTAGTGCCCGCTCATCACTAGTTACCAGTACTGAGCACCTGAGCATGGTAGTGCCCGCTCATCACTAGTTACCAGTACTGAGCATGGTAGTGCCCGCTCATCACTAGTTACCAGTACTGAGCATGGTAGTGCCCGCTCATCACTAGTTACCAGTACTGAGCATGGTAGTGCTCACTCATCACTAGTTACCAGTACTGAGCACCCGAGCATGGTAGTGCCCGCTCATCACTAGTTACGGGTACTGAGCACCCGAGCATGGTAGTGCTTGCTCATCACTAGTTACAAGTACAGAGCACCCGAGCATGGTAGTGCTCACTCATCACTAGTTACCAGTACTGAGCACCCGAGCATGGTAGTGCCCGCTCATCACTAGTTACCAGTACTGAGCACCCGAGCATGGTAGTGCCCGCTCATCACTAGTTACAAGTACCGAGCACCTGAGCATGGTAGTGCTCGCTCATCACTAGTTACCAGTACTGAGCACCCGAGCATGGTAGTGCCCGCTCATCACTAGTTACGGGTACTGAGCACCCGAGCATGGTAGTGCTCACTCATCACTAGTTACCAGTACTGAGCACCCGAGCATGGTAGTGCTTGCTCATCACTAGTTACAAGTACAGAGCACCCGAGCATGGTAGTGCTCACTCATCACTAGTTACCAGTACTGAGCACCCGAGCATGGTAGTGCCCGCTCATCACTAGTTACCAGTACTGAGCACCCGAGCATGGTAGTGCCCGCTCATCACTAGTTACAAGTACCGAGCACCTGAGCATGGTAGTGCTCGCTCATCACTAGTTACCAGTACTGAGCACCTGAGCATGGTAGTGCCCGCTCATCACTAGTTACCAGTACTGAGCACCCGAGCATGGTAGTGCCCGCTCATCACTAGTTACGGGTACTGAGCACCCGAGCATGGTAGTGCCCGCTCATCACTAGTTACGAGTACTGAGCATGGTAGTGCTCACTCATCACTAGTTACCAGTACTGAGCACCCGAGCATGGTAGTGCCCGCTCATCACTAGTTACGGGTACTGAGCACCCGAGCATGGTAGTGCCCGCTCATCACTAGTTACGAGTACTGAGCACCTTAGCATGGTAGTGCTCGCTCATCACTAGTTACCAGTACTGAGCACCCGAGCATGGTAGTGCCCGCTCATCACTAGTTACCAGTACTGAGCACTCGAGCATGGTAGTGCTTGCTCATCACTAGTTACCAGTACTGAGCACCCGAGCATGGTAGTGCCCGCTCATCACTAGTTACCAGTACTGAGCACCCGAGCATGGTAGTGCCCGCTCATCACTAGTTACCAGTACTGAGCATGGTAGTGCCCGCTCATCACTAGTTACCAGTACTGAGCATGGTAGTGCCCGCTCATCACTAGTTACCAGTACTGAGCATGGTAGTGCTCACTCATCACTAGTTACCAGTACTGAGCACCCGAGCATGGTAGTGCTTGCTCATCACTAGTTACAAGTACAGAGCACCCGAGCATGGTAGTGCTCACTCATCACTAGTTACCAGTACTGAGCACCCGAGCATGGTAGTGCTTGCTCATCACTAGTTACAAGTACAGAGCACCCGAGCATGGTAGTGCTTGCTCATCACTAGTTACCAGTACTGAGCACCCGAGCATGGTAGTGCCCGCTCATCACTAGTTACTAGTACTGAGCACCCGAGCATGGTAGTGCCCGCTCATCACTAGTTACCAGTACTGAGCACCCGAGCATGGTAGTGCCCGCTCATCACTAGTTACAAGTACCGAGCACCTGAGCATGGTAGTGCTCGCTCATCACTAGTTACCAGTACTGAGCACCCGAGCATGGTAGTGCCCGCTCATCACTAGTTACGGGTACAGAGCACCCGAGCATGGTAGTGCTCACTCATCACTAGTTATCAGTACTGAGCACCCGAGCATGGTAGTGCCCGCTCATCACTAGTTACCAGTACTGAGCACCCGAGCATGGTAGTGCCCGCTCATCACTAGTTACAAGTACCGAGCACCTGAGCATGGTAGTGCTCGCTCATCACTAGTTACCAGTACTGAGCACCCGAGCATGGTAGTGCCCGCTCATCACTAGTTACGGGTACTGAGCACCCGAGCATGGTAGTGCTCACTCATCACTAGTTACCAGTACTGAGCACCCGAGCATGGTAGTGCTTGCTCATCACTAGTTACAAGTACAGAGCACCCGAGCATGGTAGTGCCCGCTCATCACTAGTTACCAGTACTGAGCACCCGAGCATGGTAGTGCCCGCTCATCACTAGTTACAAGTACCGAGCACCTGAGCATGGTAGTGCTCGCTCATCACTAGTTACCAGTACTGAGCACCTGAGCATGGTAGTGCCCGCTCATCACTAGTTACCAGTACTGAGCATGGTAGTGCCCGCTCATCACTAGTTACCAGTACTGAGCATGGTAGTGCCCGCTCATCACTAGTTACCAGTACTGAGCATGGTAGTGCTCACTCATCACTAGTTACCAGTACTGAGCACCCGAGCATGGTAGTGCCCGCTCATCACTAGTTACGGGTACTGAGCACCCGAGCATGGTAGTGCCCGCTCATCACTAGTTACGAGTACTGAGCACCTTAGCATGGTAGTGCTCGCTCATCACTAGTTACCAGTACTGAGCACCCGAGCATGGTAGTGCCCGCTCATCACTAGTTACCAGTACTGAGCACCCGAGCATGGTAGTGCTTGCTCATCACTAGTTACCAGTACTGAGCACCCGAGCATGGTAGTGCCCGCTCATCACTAGTTACCAGTACTGAGCATGGTAGTGCCCGCTCATCACTAGTTACCAGTACTGAGCATGGTAGTGCTCACTCATCACTAGTTACCAGTACTGAGCACCCGAGCATGGTAGTGCCCGCTCATCACTAGTTACGGGTACTGAGCACCCGAGCATGGTAGTGCCCGCTCATCACTAGTTACAAGTACAGAGCACCCGAGCATGGTAGTGCTCACTCATCACTAGTTACCAGTACTGAGCACCCGAGCATGGTAGTGCTTGCTCATCACTAGTTACAAGTACAGAGCACCCGAGCATGGTAGTGCTTGCTCATCACTAGTTACCAGTACTGAGCACCCGAGCATGGTAGTGCCCGCTCATCACTAGTTACTAGTACTGAGCACCCGAGCATGGTAGTGCCCGCTCATCACTAGTTACCAGTACTGAGCACCCGAGCATGGTAGTGCCCGCTCATCACTAGTTACAAGTACCGAGCACCTGAGCATGGTAGTGCTCGCTCATCACTAGTTACCAGTACTGAGCACCCGAGCATGGTAGTGCCCGCTCATCACTAGTTACGGGTACTGAGCACCCGAGCATGGTAGTGCTTGCTCATCACTAGTTACAAGTACAGAGCACCAGAGCATGGTAGTGCTCACTCATCACTAGTTACCAGTACTGAGCATCTTAGTGCCCGCTCATCACTAGTTACCAGTACTGAGCACCTGAGCATGGTAGTGCCCGCTCATCACTAGTTACCAGTACTGAGCATGGTAGTGCCCGCTCATCACTAGTTACCAGTACTGAGCATGGTAGTGCCCGCTCATCACTAGTTACCAGTACTGAGCATGGTAGTGCTCACTCATCACGTTACCAGTACTGAGCACCCGAGCATGGTAGAGCCCGCTCATCACTAGTTACAAGTACTGAGCACCTGAGCATGGTAGTGCCCGCTCATCACTAGTTACCAGTACTGAGCACCCGAGCATGGTAGTGCCCGCTCATCACTAGTTACGGGTACTGAGCACCCGAGCATGGTAGTGCTCACTCATCACTAGTTACCAGTACTGAGCACCCGAGCATGGTAGTGCTTGCTCATCACTAGTTACAAGTACAGAGCACCCGAGCATGGTAGTGCTCACTCATCACTAGTTACCAGTACTGAGCACCCGAGCATGGTAGTGCCCGCTCATCACTAGTTACCAGTACTGAGCACCCGAGCATGGTAGTGCCCGCTCATCACTAGTTACAAGTACCGAGCACCTGAGCATGGTAGTGCTCGCTCATCACTAGTTACCAGTACTGAGCACCTGAGCATGGTAGTGCCCGCTCATCACTAGTTACCAGTACTGAGCACCTGAGCATGGTAGTGCCCGCTCATCACTAGTTACCAGTACTGAGCATGGTAGTGCCCGCTCATCACTAGTTACCAGTACTGAGCATGGTAGTGCCCGCTCATCACTAGTTACCAGTACTGAGCATGGTAGTGCCCGCTCATCACTAGTTACCAGTACTGAGCATGGTAGTGCTCACTCATCACTAGTTACCAGTACTGAGCACCCGAGCTTGGTAGTGCCCGCTCATCACTAGTTACGGGTACTGAGCACCCGAGCATGGTAGTGCCCGCTCATCACTAGTTACGAGTACTGAGCACCTTAGCATGGTAGTGCTCGCTCATCACTAGTTACCAGTACTGAGCACCCGAGCATGGTAGTGCCCGCTCATCACTAGTTACGGGTACTGAGCACCCGAGCATGGTAGTGCTCACTCATCACTAGTTACCAGTACTGAGCACCCGAGCATGGTAGTGCTTGCTCATCACTAGTTACCAGTACTGAGCACCCGAGCATGGTAGTGCCCGCTCATCACTAGTTACCAGTACTGAGCACCCGAGCATGGTAGTGCCCGCTCATCACTAGTTACCAGTACTGAGCACCTGAGCATGGTAGTGCCCGCTCATCACTAGTTACCAGTACTGAGCATGGTAGTGCCCGCTCATCACTAGTTACCAGTACTGAGCATGGTAGTGCCCGCTCATCACTAGTTACCAGTACTGAGCATGGTAGTGCTCACTCATCACTAGTTACCAGTACTGAGCACCCGAGCATGGTAGTGCCCGCTCATCACTAGTTACGGGTACTGAGCACCCGAGCATGGTAGTGCCCGCTCATCACTAGTTACGAGTACTGAGCACCTTAGCATGGTAGTGCTCGCTCATCACTAGCTACCAGTACTGAGCACCCGAGCATGGTAGTGCCCGCTCATCACTAGTTACGGGTACTGAGCACCCGAGCATGGTAGTGCTCACTCATCACTAGTTACCAGTACTGAGCACCCGAGCATGGTAGTGCTCACTCATCACTAGTTACCAGTACTGAGCACCCGAGCATGGTAGTGCTTGCTCATCACTAGTTACAAGTACAGAGCACCCGAGCATGGTAGTGCTTGCTCATCACTAGTTACCAGTACTGAGCACCCGAGCATGGTAGTGCCCGCTCATCACTAGTTACTAGTACTGAGCACCCGAGCATGGTAGTGCCCGCTCATCACTAGTTACCAGTACTGAGCACCCGAGCATGGTAGTGCCCGCTCATCACTAGTTACAAGTACCGAGCACCTGAGCATGGTAGTGCTCGCTCATCACTAGTTACCAGTACTGAGCACCCGAGCATGGTAGTGCCCGCTCATCACTAGTTACGGGTACTGAGCACCCGAGCATGGTAGTGCTTGCTCATCACTAGTTACAAGTACAGAGCACCAGAGCATGGTAGTGCTCACTCATCACTAGTTACCAGTACTGAGCATCTTAGTGCCCGCTCATCACTAGTTACCAGTACTGAGCACCTGAGCATGGTAGTGCCCGCTCATCACTAGTTACCAGTACTGAGCATGGTAGTGCCCGCTCATCACTAGTTACCAGTACTGAGCACCCGAGCATGGTAGAGCCCGCTAATCACTAGTTACCAGTACTGAGCATGGTAGTGCTCACTCATCACTAGTTACCAGTACTGAGCACCTGAGCATGGTAGTGCCCGCTCATCACTAGTTACCAGTACTGAGCATGGTAGTGCCCGCTCATCACTAGTTACCAGTACTGAGCATGGTAGTGCCCGCTCATCACTAGTTACCAGTACTGAGCACCCGAGCATGGTAGAGCCCGCTCATCACTAGTTACCAGTACTGAGCATGGTAGTGCTCACTCATCACTAGTTACCAGTACTGAGCACCTGAGCATGGTAGTGCCCGCTCATCACTAGTTACCAGTACTGAGCATGGTAGTGCCCGCTCATCACTAGTTACCAGTACTGAGCATGGTAGTGCCCGCTCATCACTAGTTACCAGTACTGAGCATGGTAGTGCCCGCTCATCACTAGTTACCAGTACTGAGCATGGTAGTGCCCGCTCATCACTAGTCAACACCACCTCAATCCTGTTGTCTTTTTTTATACTTTCCTCCTTTTTCTCTGTGCTGTGGAGATCACTCCTCTAGATGACATACACTCTGCAGACTAGTAAGCGTCTAATGAAAATGTAATTTAGAAAGTTGCTTTCCTTTAGGACACACACCATCCCCCTGTGCGGCTGCTTGTCCTCTTTCTATGCAGCGGTGCACACAGTGTTCGGAGTCCTGCGGCCCCGATGTATGAAAAGGTGGAATAAAGTGTAACTTTGCAGACTCTGCTTCTGTTCTTGCGCCGCTGCCTCCGGTATATAATGCCGGCTTTGTTTCCCCGTTGCTGGATCCTTTCCATCAGTAATGGCTCTGCTGGGCTGGCACATAGTTTAATGGTTTTTTGGCAGCTCATGAATACGTGGCTGCCATCAATCACTGCGCTGCCTGGTGACCGGAGGACGCACGGTGTGAGCAGTTTTGCACGGAGCTGGTTATATAATCTGACAAATGGTTTGTGTGTTGTGATTGGCTGCCGGGCAGATCAGCCACTTGTATTTTTGCAGTTGCTATCCGCAGTTATCGTCATTAACCCCCTTCTCTGCTGTTCACCTGGCATTTCATTGTCTGTAACCTAAGAAGCGGGATGTCTCGTGATTTACACAAAAAATGGCAACTGCTTCCTTCAAACCCACCCTCCTCCTCCTCCTTCCCTTTTGGAAGATTTGACCTCCTTCATACCAATTACATAGCCTGCAGACAACTGTTGCGCTTGTTAAGCACTTGACCACAAGAGGGCGCTGTGATGGAGTAATAAAGGAATCGGGCAGATGGTGGTTTCCTGCAGCGTGCGCCCCGCATGCTAACAACGTGGGCTGATAATCTGCAGGCAGAAAATCTGCAGATCTAGTGCCCGTTTTCATCTTGCAGCTGCACTTAATGGTGGAGAGCAGTGGTCAGCCAGGATCACAGCAGCGGGGTCTGTACAGCTTTAACCCCTGCCATGCCATGCGCTTTACTGAACTGGGGCAGCCATCACTTGCATGTTTGCTGATGTCTGTGCAAAATTTGCTTTACTGCAACAGAAACCTTATAATATCTGTACTTCAGATCCGCTCAGCACTTGCAAGCTTCTGCCCTTTAAATAAGAGTAAGGCCCTGATTTAATTCATTATTATATACCCCAGTCTTAAAGAATGTACTGGATTAAGATGCCTCTTAAAGGAAATCTGTCAGCAGATTTTTGCCACTTAATCTGAGAGTAGAAGCATAATTTCAGGCACAAGAGACTTAATTGCTGAGCTACACTTCTTATTAGGGTGTTATGTAGTTTAAATGCAATCAGTATTTTATCAGCAGGAGCTTATCACTACAAAACTACATCTCAGTCAGGCTCATCTGTATAACCCACCACTGACTGGCAGCTTGTTCACAATTCATTGTACACAGGGAGCTGCCAGTCAGGGGTATACACACCTCAGCATTCATAGCTCTGCTACATCTACATCAGACTAACAAGGATTATATCAAAACTGCACCAAGCGACTCAATAAGTGACACATTCCTGCCATTGGCCCAATCATCCTGCTGCTCTCAGGTTCTGTAGGAAAGACTTACAGTAAGGTTCCCTTTAAAAGGAACTAATCACCAGGATTTTGGTATGTAACTTAAATCCAGTGCTATACTGGCACTATCAGGCTGAGTCTATACATACAGTGCTATACTGGCACTATCAGGCTGATTCTATACATACAGTGCTATACTGGCACTATCAGGCTGAGTCTATACATACAGTGCTATACTGGCACTATCAGGCTGATTCTATACATACAGTGCTATACTGGCCCTATCAGGCTGATTCTATACATACAGTGCTATACTGGCACTATCAGGCTGGTTCTATACATACCTGTAGTGGGCAGCTCAGATCTATAGGTTTTAAAACACAAAGTAAAGTTTATAAAATCGGCAGCTTCTTGAGTGACAGCAGCTGAGGAGCAGATATCGTGGGGGGGGAACTCATAGTTATGCTAAATCTAACAGGGGGAGGGACAAGTATACAAATGATTCATTTTTCACTTGCAGGACCTGTGTGAGTTCATACCCATGTGACCAGAAGGGGCGGCGCCTCAGCCAACAGAAAAACGTTGCTTGGTGGTATCAGCTTTGTTGGCAGAGGCCCTGCCCCTTCTGGTCACATGGGTATGACCTCACACAGGTCCTGCAAGTGAAAAGTGAATCATTTGTATAACTCTTATGCTAATTCTAACAGGGGGAGGAGATAACTATGACCCCCCCCCCCCCCTCCCCCCGATATTATCTGATCCTCAGCTGCTGTTTTACTTTCTTGCGTTTCAGACCCTATACATCCGAGCTGACCACTACAGGTATATATAGAATCAGCCTGATAGTGCCAGTATAGCACTGTATATATAGAATCAGCCTGATAGTGCCAGTATAGCACTGTATGTATAGACTCAGCCTGATAGTGCCAGTATAGCACTGTATGTATAGAATCAGCCTGATGGCGCCAGTATAGCCCTGTATGTATAGAATCAGCCTGATGGCGCCAGTATAGCCCTGTATGTATAGAATCAGCCTGATGGCGCCAGTATAGCCCTGTATGTATAGAATCAGCCTGATGGCGCCAGTATAGCCCTGTATGTATAGACTCAGCCTGATAGCGCCAGTATAGCACTGTATGTATAGAATCAGCCTGATGGCGCCAATATAGCCCTGTATGTATAGGCTCAGCCTGATGGCGCCAGTATAGCACTGTATGTATAGACTCAGCCTGATAGCGCCAGTATAGCACTGTATGTAGAGAATCAGCCTGATGGTGCCAGTATAGCACTGTATGTAGAGAATCAGCCTGATGGTGCCAGTATAGCCCTGTATGTATAGACTCAGCCTGATGGCGCCAGTATAGCACTGTATGTATAGACTCAGCCTGATAGCGCCAGTATAGCACTGTATGTAGAGAATCAGCCTGATGGTGCCAGTATAGCACTGTATGTAGAGAATCAGCCTGATGGTGCCAGTATAGCACTGTATGTATAGACTCAGCCTGATAGTGCCAGAATAGCACTGTATGTATAGACTCAGCCTGATAGTGCCAGTATAGCACTGTATGTATAGAATCAGCCTGATAGTGCCAGTATAGCACTGTATGTATAGACTCAGCCTGATAGTGCCAGTATAGCACTGTATGTATAGACTCAGCCTGATAGTGCCAGTATAGCCCTGTATGTATAGAATCAGCCTGATGGCGCCAGTATAGCCCTGTATGTATAGAATCAGCCTGATGGCGCCAGTATAGCCCTGTATGTATAGACTCAGCCTGATAGTGCCAGTATAGCCCTGTATGTATAGACTCAGCCTGATAGCGCCAGTATAGCCCTGTATGTATAGACTCAGCCTGATAGCGCCAGTATAGCCCTGTATGTATAGACTCAGCCTGATAGCGCCAGTATAGCCCTGTATGTATAGACTCAGCCTGATAGCGCCAGTATAGCCCTGTATGTATAGACTCAGCCTGATAGCGCCAGTAAAGCACTGTATGTATTGAATCAGCCTGATGGCGCCAGTATAGCACTGTATGTAGAGAATCAGCCTGATGGCGCCAGTATAGCACTGTATGTATAGACTCAGCCTGATGGTGCCAGTATAGCACTGTATGTAGAGAATCAGCCTGATGGTGCCAGTATAGCACTGTATGTAGAGAATCAGCCTGATGGTGCCAGTATAGCACTGTATGTAGAGAATCAGCCTGATGGTGCCAGTATAGCACTGTATGTATAGACTCAGCCTGATGGTGCCAGTATAGCCCTGTATGTATAGTAGAGATGAGCGAACCGGTCGCTGTTCGGCTCGAGGTCGGTTTGCCGAACGGAGCTCCCGTTCGAGTTCGGTTCGACGAACCGAACTCGAACTGCATAGGAAACAATGGCAGGCAATCACAAACGCATAAAAACACCTAGAAAACACCCTCAAAGGTGTCCAAAAGGTGACAAACAACTCACAACACAAACACATGGGAAAGTGACAAGGACAAATTCTCATGTGAAAACAAAACAGCGTTACGAGGAAAAAGAGGACGAAACACAGATATAGGCATGGCACGCCCTTCTAAAATCATGTAAAACACCGCAAGGGGACACCAAGCGGAGTCTCCCTTTTTTTCCAAAAATTGGGCCCCACACACACCCACCCATTCAGTGGCAGCACTTGTGCCCCAGTTGTACACTTCACAGCTAGATTTGCATCAAGCACATTCAAAAATACGCCATACTTAACCGTCCCCAGGATGACACCGGGGTAGGTAAAAGTCTTTGCTGAACCATGACTTGTTCATCTTGGCTTCTTTTAAAAACAATGTAAGCAAGGGTTACTCCAAGTGGAGTCTCCCTTTTTTCCAAAAATTGGGCCACACAGACACCCACCCCATCAGTGGCAGCACTTGTGCCCTAGTTGTACACTTCACAGCTAGATTTGCATCAAGCACATTCCAAATCCACAAGCATTTACTCTCCCCAGGATGACACAGGGGTAGTAAATTCCTTGTGGATCCATGACTTGTTCATTTTGATGAACGTTAGTCTGTCCACATTGTCACTGGACAGACGCGTGCGCTTATCTGTCAGCACACACCCAGCAGCACTGAATACACGTTCAGAGACAACGCTGGCAGCTGAACACGACAAAATCTCCAAGGCGTAACTGGAGAGCTCTGGCCATTTTTCAAGATTTGAAGCCCAAAATGAGCAAGGCTCCATTTGCAAAGTCATGGCATCGATGTTCATTTGGAGATACTCCTGTATCATCCTCTCCAGCCGTTGACTGTGTGTCAGACTTATTGTCTCTGGTGGCCTTGCAAAGGAGGGTCTAAAAAAATTATGAAAAGATTCCATAAAATTGCTGTTACCAGCACCAGATACGGTCCTACTGTTACGGGTAGACTGTTGAAGATGACGAGACCGTCCCATGTTTGTCAAGTTACAACTGGGAGATTCCCTCCCTGCACCTGCACAGTTGTTTGGTGGAAAAGCCGATCTAAGATCGAGTAACAGCTTCTGCTGATACTCCTGCATACGTGCGTCCCTTTCTATGGCTGGAATTATGTCACAAAATTTGGACTTGTACCGGGGATCTAATAGTGTGGCAATCCAGTAGTCATCATCACTTCTAATTTTGACAATACGAGGGTCATGTTGGAGGTAGTGCAGCAAGAAGGCGCTCATGTGTCTTGCGCAGCCATGCGGACCACGTCCTTGCTGTATTTGTGGCATAGAGGTGCTAACCGTTCTTTCTTCCTCTGACATCTCCCCCCAACCTCTTTCAACTGAAATTTTACCAAGGTCTCCCTCATCTGCTGAGTCTTCCATGTCCATGGACAGTTCGTCCTCCATTTCTTCATGTTCTCCTGCACCTTCCTCAACATTTCGCCTGCTACCATGCGCCCTTGTTGATCCCTGTCCCCCATGCTCCCATGCCTGCTGCGTTGGTGATGATGAACGTCTGGACCTTGGTGATGTTGTTGTCCCTTGCGCATATGAATCCTCCTGTAGTCCCTCCCCTTCCTGTTGTCCCACCCCCTGACTCCGAATAGTGTTTAGCGTGTGCTCCAGCGTGTAAATGACTGGAATTGTCTTGCTGATAATGGCATTGTCAGCGCTAAACATATTCGTCGCCATGTCGAAACTGTGCAGAAGGGTGCATAGGTCCTTGATCTGAAACCACTCCATCAGGGTGATCTGCCCCACCTCTGCATCTCGTTGGCCCAGGCTATACGTCATGATGTATTGCACCAGGGCTCGGCGGTGCTGCCACAGTCGCTGTAACATGTGGAGAGTCGAATTCCAGCGTGTCGGCACATCGCCTTTCAGGCGATGAACCGGCAGGCCGAAAGACTTCTGGAGCGATGCAAGTCGCTCAGCTGCAGCGCTTGAACGGCGGAAGTGAGCAGACAGTTTTCGTGCCCTGTTCAGAAGGCCATCTAGGCCGGGATAATGTGTTAAAAATTGCTGGACAACAAGGTTCAACTATACAAGGCACGTGTGTCACCTTGCCCAGGCGAAGGGCCGCACCCAGGTTTGCAGCATTGTCACACACGGCCTTACCAGGCTGCAGGTTGAGTGGAGACAACCATCTGACCACAACTCAGCCGCTGTGTGACTCCTATTTCCAAGACATGTCAAGCTAAAGACCGCCTGATGCCGTTGCGCTCTGCTGCCAGCATAGTAATGAGGGGTGCGTGATTCCTTCTGCGCAGTGAGAACGCTGGTGGCCTGACCAGGCAGGCTTGGGGCGGAGGTGGAGGACCCAGATGAGGTGGAGGAGGCAGAAGCAGTGGCGGAACTTGGACAGACAGAGGATTGACACACAAGTCGTGGGGACGGCAAGACTTGTGCAGCAGACCCTTCACCATCTATCACCATAGTTACCCAGTGCCCAGTCAGCGACATGTAACGTCCCTGTCCATGCTTACTGGTCCAAGTATCTGTGGTGAAATGCACCCGTTCACACACAGTTTCTCAAGGAAGCGGTGATGTTGTGTGCGACATGCTGGTGTAGCGCGGGCACACCTTTCTTAGAGAAGTAGTGGCGACTGGGCATCTGGTACTGGGGCACAGCGACAGACATAAGGTCTCTAAAATCCTGTGTGTCCACCAGGCGGAAAGGCAGCATTTCGGTAGTCAAGAGCTTACACAGAGGGATAAAGTCAACCTCTTAGCTTTGTCATGGGTCGCAGGAAATGGCCTTTTATTTGACCACATCTGAGGGACAGAGATCTGGCTGCTGTGTGTAGACGGTGTTGAGTAGGGTGTCCCTGGAAAAATGCAGGTTTGTGAGGAAAGTGCAGGCGGAGACATGATGTTGCCTTCATCCAACGTTGGTGCTATCGATGTCTGAGAGAGCTGTACACACTCACTTGTTTCCCCTTCCAAACCAACTGACGACCTACCAAGCAAACTGCCTGTTGCGGTTACAGTGGTGGAAGTTGTGCGTGGAAAACCAGGTGTGATAGCTGTCCCCACAGTCCTAGAAGATGAAGAGCGTGCGGATGCACTGGAAGGGGCAGGCCGTGGATGGTTCGCTACGCTAGGCCGCATTGCAGCACGGTGAACTTCCCACTGGGACCTATGATATTTATCCATGTGACGATTCATGGAAGAAGTTGTCAAACTGCTGAGGTTTTGACCTCTACTAACAGAATCACGACAAATTTTACACATCATATAATTTGGGCGATCTTTTTCTATGTCAAAAAAGGACCAGGCTAGGCAAGGCTTAGAGGGCATGCGACCTGCTGAGCCCCCCCGACTAGTGCTCAGAGGCAGAGTGGTGGCTGATGATGCAGTTGTAGACGTGCTACCAGTGCTCCGACTCTGTCCAGGAAGGCGCAAGGTAACTTCGTCGTCGGTTGCATCCTCCTCCACCGCCTCTGTTGACCTCCTCGAGTGCCTGACTGGGGGTTGACAGTAGGTGGGATCTAGAACTTCATCATCAATTGTTGTGTTTGCACTCCCCTCCCCCTCAGACCGAGCCTCTTCTTGCCCTGACAGAATATTTAAGTTGTCATCACAATCTGGTATCTGCGTCTCATCGTCATCAGTATGTTCCTCATTGTCTATAACCACAGGTGTTACAGTTTGTGACAAAGGGTCAACATTATGCTCAGAAACTTGGTCCTCACGGCCTGAATCAGAGTCACAAAGGTTCTGGGCATCACTGCAGACCATTTCCTGATCTGTACTCACTGTAGCTTGGGAGCAGACCTCTGATTCCCAGGCTATAGTGTGACTGAACAGCTCTGCAGACTCAGCCATCTCAGTTCCACCATACTGTGCAGGGAGGATGGAGACTTCAGAGCTGGGAGAAAGCAAGTTTGATTGGGATGACAACTCAGAGGACTGGTGTTTTTTGGATGCGGTACTTGAAGTGGCTGAGAGGGCACTTGTTGGACCACTTGAGATCCATTCAAGCATTTTCCTTTTTTGGCCATCATCTACCTTTGTTCCTGTTGTTCGTGTCTGTAAAAAAGGGAGCACATCGGATTGTCCACGGTAAGTAGTAGACATCTTACTTTTGCTGGTAGATGGTCTATCTTCAGCAGATGATAATGGAGCTTTGCCACCTTCCCCACGGACAAACCCTTTTTTTTTCCTTTTCCACCACGCCTCTTCCCCTTTCCACCAGCATCTGTCATTTTGCCACTCATGTTGATTGCGACAAGATTGTGCACTGAAAATGTGGTAGTAAAAATTGAGAGGTGGTGTAGATTGCAGCGGTGGTCTAGCTTTATTAACAGCAGAATAATAAAGAATAAATATCCCTGACAATGCAACTACGGCCCTTAAACTGGCAGCATAAATTGCTAGTATAATGGCTTAGTTATAATGAGTTGGAGTGTGCAATGCAGGCAGACGTGCTGCAAATATCTTTGCACTAGTGGGACAATGCAGAAGTCCAACAGCCACGTTTAGGATGCCACTAAGTTCACTCAGTGTTTGCTAGTATAATGGCTTAGTTATAATGACTTTGAGTGTGCAATGCAGGTAGAGGTGCTGCAAATATCTGTGCACTAGTGGGACTATACAGAAGTCCAACAGCCACGTTTAGGATGCCACTAGGTTCACTCAGTGTTTGCTAGCATAATGGCTTAGTAACAATGAGTTGGAGTGTGCAGAGGACAGGAGGGTACAGTGGCAGGGTTGTGGGGCTCTGGGTAGAGGAATGGAAGCCTGCCTTTCTATCCCTCCTAATGGGGAAATGCAGCGAGGAAATCCCTGACCTTAGCTACACAGACGCTGTCATCTTATGTAGCTGTTAAACTCTGTTTTCACGGACCTGTCACCTATGGCTCTGACCCTGCCGGTATGAGCCCTTAAAAGGACTGATAGAAAGTGCTATCCCTATTCTGTCCAGCGCCGTGTATGGAGCGTACACAGCAGTATCGGCGATAGGAGCTGCGCCAGTGATGTCTGACACCAAGGACGCAGAAGAGATAATGGCGTCCGGACGGGCAGATACTCGTTTTTATAATGCAGGGACATGTGACATGGACATCCTATCACACATGCCGTTGCTTCTCTGGCTAAAAGTCCACTTAGCTGTGTGTGTGTCTGGGATTGGCTGACATGCTGGCCCGCCTCACTACACGCGCACGCTTAGGGAAGGAAGACAAGGAAAAAAAATAAATAAATGGCGATCGCCATTATACATACAGCAGTGATCTGAAGGCGCTGTTCCCGCACACTATACACTGAAATGTCATAATAGTGTGAGTCACAGAGTGACTTACACTATTACAGCGGAAAGCCAGCTAGGAATTAGCTGGTTTTTTTTGGTGCTAGAACCGTTCTCGAACGTATCTAGAACTATCGAGCTTTAGCAAAAAGCTCGAGTTCTAGTTCGATCTAGAACAGCCCCCAAAATCACTCGAGCCTAGAACTGGAGAACCACGAACCATGAACCGCGCTCAACTCTAATGTATAGACTCAGCCTGATAGTGCCAGTATAGCACTGTATGTATAGACTCAGCCTGATAGTGCCAGTATAGCACTGTATGTATAGAATCAGCCTGATAGTGCCAGTATAGCCCTGTATGTATAGACTCAGCCTGATAGTGCCAGTATAGCCCTGTATGTATAGACTCAGCCTGATAGTGCCGGTATAGCACTGTATGTATAGACTCAGCCTGATAGTGCCGGTATAGTACTGTATATATAGAATCAGCCTGATAGTGCCGGTATAGCCCTGTATGTATAGACTCAGCCTGATAGTGCCAGTATAGTACTGTATATATAGAATCAGCCTGATAGTGCCAGTATAGCCCTGTATGTATAGACTCAGCCTGATAGTGCCAGTATAGTACTGTATATATAGAATCAGCCTGATAGTGCCGGTATAGCACTGTATGTATAGAATCAGCCTGATAGTGCCAGTATAGTACTGTATGTATAGAATCAGCCTGATAGTGCCAGTATAGCACTGTATGTATAGAATCAGCCTGATAGTGCCAGTATAGCACTGTATGTATAGAATCAGCCTGATAGTGCCAGTATAGCACTGTATGTATAGAATCAGCCTGATAGTGTCAGTATAGCTCTGTATGTATAGACTCAGCCTGATAGTGCTAGTATAGCCCTGTATGTATAGAATCAGCCTGATAGTGCCAGTATAGCCCTGTATGTATAGACTCAGCCTGATAGTGCCAGTATAGCCCTGTATGTATAGACTCAGCCTGATAGTGCCAGTATAGCTCTGTATGTATAGACTCAGCCTGATAGTGCCAGTATAGCACTATATGTATAGAATCAGCCTGATAGTGCCAGTATAGCACTGTATGTATAGAATCAGCCTGATAGTGCCAGTATAGCCCTGTATGTATAGAATCAGCCTGATAGTGGCAGTATAGCACTGTATGTATAGAATCAGCCTGATAGTGCCAGTATAGCACTGTATGTATAGAATCAGCCTGATAGTGCCAGTATAGCACTGTATGTATAGAATCAGCCTGATAGTGCCAGTATAGCCCTGTATGTATAGAATCAGCCTGATAGTGGCAGTATAGCACTGTATGTATAGAATCAGCCTGATAGTGCCAGTATAGCTCTGTATGTATAGACTCAGCCTGATAGTGCCAGTATAGCACTATATGTATAGAATCAGCCTGATAGTGCCAGTTTAGCCCTGTATGTATAGACTCAGCCTGATAGCGCAAGTATAGCACTGTATGTATAGAATCAGCCTGATAGTGCCAGTATAGCACTGTATGTATAGAATCAGCCTGATAGTGCCAGTATAGCCCTGTATGTATAGACTCAGCCTGATAGTGCCGGTATAGCACTGTATGTATAGAATCAGCCTTATAGGGCCAGTATAGCTCTGTATGTATAGACTCAGCCTGATAGTGCCAGTATAGCACTGTATGTATAGAATCAGCCTGATAGTGCCAGTATAGCCCTGTATGTATATAATCAGCCTGATAGTGCCAGTATAGCCCTGTATGTATAGAATCAGCCTGATAGTGCCAGTATAGCACTGTATGTATAGAATCAGCCTTATAGCACCAGTATAGCACTGTATGTATAGAATCAGCCTGATAGTGCCAGTATAGCACTGTATGTATAGAATCAGCCTGATAGTGCCAGTATAGCCCTGTATGTATATAATCAGCCTGATAGTGCCAGTATAGCACTGTATGTATAGAATCAGCCTGATAGCGCCAGTATAGCACTGGCTTTAGGTTATATAGGACAATCCTGGTGGTTGGTGCGCTTTAATTCTGCACATCTTCCAGCTGCCTTGCACAACCATAATGTAAGGAAAATATAATTTTCGTTTATTTTTCCACTTCTGCACCTTGTGACGTTATTGTCGGAGCTCAGTCTCTGCCCTTCTTGCAGATACTTCTCAAGTTTAAATTCTAAAAGGTGCTTTACACGCTGTGACATCGCTAGCGATCTCGTTAGCGATGTGACACGTCAGCTCGCAGATGCGATCTGCCCAGCTCACACATAGGTTGTTTTTTTAGCGCCAATCACATGTGCGAGCTAACGAGATTGCTAGCGATGTCACAGCGTGTAAAGCACGTTTAAGTGTCTGTGCCTGCTACTGTGAGGAGCTGTTATCGGGCCCCTGCCCAGCCTGTACCCAGGTGCCATTACCACAACTGATCGTGCCATGTGTGTGAATAAAAGATGTTTTTCCAAAAACACAACCTTACGCCTGTTCCTCACCACTCGCCCCATTTTTTTTTTTTTTTTTAGCTGCGACTCTATAACAATCGCATTACGCCGGCTGTGGTGAGGCCGCATCTCTGAGTACTGAGCTTACGCCCTTTGTACCTGGACATTGCCCTTACTAAAAAGACGTCACTTCACTGTCTGGATGGAGGGATTTTCAGACTCCAGTGCCCCCCCCCCCCCCTGCACCTCATGATCCCTTCTATGCCAGATTGTTAAAATGCAAAATTTGGCACTGTGGTAAAATGTGCAAAAAATGAAAGTGACCTGTGGCTTCAGGACTAAAAATATTTTGGGCTTTAGGGCTTTACATAAGGCCGGTTATTCAGAGATTATGTGCAAGTGCTGAGTGCACTCACTGAGGAAAGTGGGAAGATGGGGTCTCGCCCTTTATTGATGTCCTGGGGGCTACTCTGCGTTCCCAGCGTCCAGAAGAACAAAACTTGGGCCCTGATTTATTATTGCATTTGCACCCTTTTTTTATTCCCTATTTTTGGGTAATGCAGATACTGGAGCCCAATTCATTATATGGAACTTATTAAAGTGCAAAACTGTTGTGTGAATTTACTGCAAGGCGCCACTGCCGTTCCTCAAGGTGTTTTGTTTTTGGTTTGTTGTTTTTTTTTGGGGGGGGGGGGAACAATACTAATTTTATTTATTTTTTTCTTTAACAATCATGTGACACCTTTTAGAAAAAAAGCCTTAATTTTTGGGCAGAATTCCTGAACCTGCTTGTGTTCTCTTGCAGAATTTGGCTGCTGATCAGATTTGTTGCAAAATCCCTTGTACGGGATCTGATTTACACATGTGAAATAGCTGCAGTAATTCTATGGGTGTGAATATAGTGTCTGGTTTGGAGTTGCTGTCATCATGGCAAGTCTGATTTGGAATCTGCTCACCTTTCCCCCTCATCCCCCCCCCCCCCCCGGCTGCCCCCGGCCCTGTGACCTCCCGGCTGGACGGAGGCAGAGTCCTCGCCCGAGGCAATGTCCTATACGAGGAGGCGCCTTGCTCTGCTCTTCATTGGGCAGGCTGGAGCTGCTGGACCAGTTCTGACCCTGGACCCTGCCCTGGGTGCGCGGCAATGGCCGGGACTTGCACTTCAAGATTTTTATGATTGCCTGTAATGTGAAGAAAAAAGAAAAAAAAAGCACATGGCTGGTAAATCAATATACACAGTCACACCATGCAGCTGTAATATTCACCCCACCAGCCTAATACTCTGGATGTGCCAGATCTTCCTTGGTGAAGGGACGTGTGCTCCCGGCCTTCCAAAAGGTGTAAAATGTGCCGGCGTCCTCCATGACGCAATGGGCTCAGTACTTTCACCGATGCACAGAGTTCATTGGCTGCAATGCTCTGCGTATTCAGGCACTTTTCCATCCAGGCTGCTATGCTCCTCAGTTTCTGGTACCTTTTAATAGAGAGGTAAGGATATATTATTTTTTTATTTATTTTTGTTTCTTCTTCTACTAATTTTTAATGCAGTTGCTCCTCTGTGAGATCAGATCACATCGGCCGTAGGGCGAGCCCACCGGTTGACCTGCTGTAGGGTGAGCGGGGGAGGCCGCCGGCAGATCTGCTGTAGCGCAAGCGGGGAGGCTGCTTGCCGTAGGGCAAGCGGGGAAGGCCGTTGGGTGAGCGGGGAGAGCCTACAAGCAGACCTGCCATGGAGCAAATGGGGGAGGCCAAAGGGTGAGTGGTGGCGGGAGCACACCGGCAGACCTGCTATAGGATGAGTGGGGGTAGACCGCCAGCTGTAGGGCAGACCTACCGTAAGGCGAGGCCGGCAGCAGACTTGCTGTAGGGCGAGCAGAGAAGGCCATAGGGCAAGTGGAGAAGGCCGTTGAGCGAGCCGGTGGAGCCCAACGGCAGACCTGCTGTAGGGCGGGCGTGGAAGGCTGCCCGCAGACCTGCCGCCAATCACTCAAAAAATGAATAATGCTGTTTGAGCATCTGCACCTCTGCTGTATTTATGATGCAGCTCTGCAGTTGCCAAATCGCCGATCTCTTCCGATTGTGGCAGAACCTGTCAGGTTTTGTCATTTTCACTGTAAAGAGAAATGCGATGGAGCTGTTCTTACGATACAGAGACCGTAAAGGCTTGGGCATCAAATATTTCTATAATAAAAAGCCTTACCCTTTAGTAAACCAGCACTTAAAAAGATTTTATGTGCTCCTGAGAGGTAGTTCGGACCAGATCATGGTTGCATCGCTGACTCAGACTCTGCGCACCGCCATGGTGCAGGGAGGCAGAAGCTGCCTGGGATCCAGTGATCAGAGCAGCACTTGCAGGCTCTAAAGCGTGGAGCTTGTAAGTGCTGCACTTCCTGCCTAAGAGACCAGCCACCACTGATTAGACTGCAGAGGTGGCTGGTAACCTAGGCAACTATGAGAATCCTAATCTCACCATTCTTGAGCATGGAGAGTATTTTAAGAACAAGTCTGTTGCAAAGTGGCTTGTTTTTACAAGTACTTTTGTAATGTTAATCAGTGATGAGGAAGGTATTCAGATCACAGAGCAGAAAGTGCGGCACCAGGACACCTCCTCCTCCCTCACGCCGGTTTTGCAGACTTGGGTGATTTTATCCATTTACTCCAAATTTTTTAGAACTTTCCAGGGCATCTCTGGCAGACTGTAACTTCTTTTATAAGCGATGGAGCCGTTTACAGCGGAGTTCCTTTGTGGGATTGCTGCTCGTGCTGACATCTACTCCCGGACACTCATTTTTGGGCTATAAATAGAAGCTCAGTATCCCTCTTCTGGGTCAACAACTAGTAGACGAGTCTTAGGGTCGTTTTTGCTGGGGATTCCCATAGGATAGTGTAGGAACTGAACTACTTGGGCCCGATATCTCCTAATGGAAGGAAATTCCCACCGAAGGTGAAAAATCATTCCCAGGTCCCTGTGACGTTTGGGGTGCTGATCCGGGAATTGAGGTTCTACCCCGTTTATGCTGGATGTATAACATGTACGGTGAAGAATATATCGAACGGTGGCTTTTTCAGTATAGTTAGGGGGAAACATTTTGAGGGTTTCCAAGGCTCCCAGTGCTCATCAGTTCGATTAATGTCTCCCTTTTGCTTCTCGTCAGGTCATGAAGTGGTTCTGCGCTCCCTGCCAGGAAAATGCTATATAGATAAGTCCATGGTGATCCAGTACTATGTGGGTCAAGGGAAGTCTTTCAAGATGAGTGGTGGACCTGGGAAGGTCTGAAGAGCATGTGGGAAAGCTTAGCTGCTCAGTAAAATAGGTTTAAGGTCTGGCAGGGCATCTCTTCTCTGAAAAAAATGCATTTTCTGACTCTGGATTCTGGCCCTACCACCCTTCCAGACAGAAAAGGTAAGAACGGAGTCGAGTCTAACAGACGTATTAGAGTTTACATATCTGGGCGTCTGTAGGAGGATGAACAGCACCTTCACCATAAGGGTATGATTCCACTTGCAAGAGACTCACGTGCATCTTGCATTGCATTACCCGGGACAGCCTGCCTCTTTACCGACAGGAGCGTCTCAGCTGCATAGAAATACATGCAGCTGACCCGCTCCTGTCGTGAGCGAGGCAGGCTGTCCCGGGTAATGCAATGCAAGATGCACACGAGTCTCTTGCAAGTGGAAAAGAACCCTAACAGTTAGCGTTGCCGCAGGCCATGGGCGATACGGGCGGCTTCTAACATCCGATTAGCTTTGCCTGAATAAATTCTATGAGAAGAAGGTTATAAAAGTCTCCTAGGTTCATGGAGACCTTTATTTTAGAAAGGGGTAATTGGGTTACCCACTTTATTGGGAGTAGGGAGACCCGTTTACAGATGGCCATCAAGTCAACGGGAAGGGCACAGACTTTATCCCTGTTAACCTTTACGCTAAAAAAGAAACAAGACTCCTCTATTGTGTTTCGTGCATATGGGAGGGTTACCGGCGTCTTGTGCGAAAAAAAGGACACCGTTCATGTATAGACAACTACTTTTATTGCAATTAGGTCTTGAGTGAAGTCTTTGAGCTCCAGGACAGAGCAGATAATGGCTCCAATGAAATGTAGCCCTGTTCATCATTATTGGCACCCATGAAGTCTAAGTACATAATGTGGAATATCAGCTTTTTTGTACTCCGCACTCGTCATTCGTGTTAAATACAAAAGAGCAAATGATAAACAATAGTTTTTAAAACAAAAACCAATGGGAGGGTAAAATAGAAAAGATATAGCTGCGGTGACCCTGGTATTGACCCTTTACATTACATTAGTATGGAAACACGCCTGTGATCACAAATGAGAATCACTTGTGATAAATTGTCAGTGCCCATGGGACATGAATTAGCCAATGAATGATGACTTCAGTGTTTTAAAAAGCCACATGGTCGCCCTGTTCCTTTGTCACAATGGACATGTCTGAGGACATCAGAACTGCTATTATTGGCAAAAGGTATAAAGCCATCTCTAAAGACCTTGGTATCCCAGTTTCAACAGTGAGCAGTGTTAAAAAAAAATTTGCAAAGCATAAAATCATCAAGAACCTCCCTGGACGTGGGGGAAAGGAAAATTGACAAGATGTCTTTGAAGGTTGGTGCGAATGATGGGGGGGGGGGGGAACCACACCCACATTAAACAGCCGAAGACCTGAAGGCCAATCTGGAGTCATGGTTTCAACAAGTACTATAAGCCGCACAGTAAATCCTGCAGAGTTTTATGGGTGAAGGCCAAGGAAGAAACCATTGCTAAAGAAAACGCCTAGAAAGGAACGACTGATCTTTTGCAAAAAAAAGTACCTTGACCAATCACAATCCTACTAGAAATATGTTCTGCGGACAGATGAAATTGAAATTGTTTTTTGCCAAAAAGGTCTCAGTTTTACAAAAGGAAAGAAAATAACACCCTACCAACAGTTAAGCAAGGTGGAGGATCCATAATACTGTGGGGTTGCTTTGCTGCGTCTGGTACTGGAGGACTAGCCTGTATCACAGGAATCATGAAATCTGAGAATTATCAAGAGATTTTGGAGCGAAATGTCCTACCCAGTGTAAGAAAACTTTGGTTTCAGTCGAAGATATGGGTCTTCAAGCAAGACAATGACCCAAAGCACACATCCAAAGAAAAAATGTACTGTTTTAAAATGGCCAGCAATGAGTCCCGACCTCAGTCCCAATGAAAATCTTTGGGGTGAGTCGAAATCTGCATTGGGGAAAAGAATCCTGCAAACGTTCAAGAGCGGTAACAAACCGCAAGGGAAGAGTGGGAGAAAATACCAGCGGAGAAGAGCAAAAAGCTTATAGATGGCTACAAGAAAATGGTGGAGGCTCATCAAAAGGGTGTGCAACCAAGTATTAATTAGATTAATTAGGGTCGTTATTGCTGCACAAGCTGTTTTTGTTTCTTCTCTGAAATTGCAACATGTAAGTTGACAAACGGTGTTTTATTGTTATTACTTTGAATCGCTAATTAAAAAATCCTGAGGATAGAACTTTGTACAATATCTTCAGAAATAAATGGAAATGGACCAATCTATGAAAAAAAAATTAAGGGGTGCCACTAATGGTGAACAACACTGTAGCATATAACACCGGTCATCATGGTCATCCCTGACTGGTGCCCCAAAATAGTGGGAAATAGTCTGAAATATATGCGTAGATACATGGTCTGTATATAACATTTAACCCATTTAGTAAATACAGGTCAAAAAGCCATCCTACGCGTTGTTGTCCAAAATAACTCCTATTCGATGGAGTCAAAAACCTTATTAGCATCCAGATAGACAAGCAATCGTCCCCATACATTTTGACTAGGTAACGGGGGAATGGAAACTGATGTCAAATGTTAAGGGTCGTTGTCGTTGATCTTTCCTTACATCAATCCAGTTTGGTCACCATGAATAATCTAAAGGATAGATGACAGAATCCTGCATCGACGCCAGTGTAACACCCCTTCTTCACATAGAGTTGATCAGGTTTGTGACTGATGCCTGTGGATTGTTGGTCCTATGCTCTTTAATGGCTGCAAAGTTACTGATCCGGAGTACCCCATCTATGCCCAATGAATGACCTGTCCGATGAGTATGCTGACCATGCAATAACTGGGATGTTCTCAGATTTCAGATCCTTGCACCATGGGGCCATGTATTATTGCAGAGCCATTGTATGTGTTTTGTTTTCCTGCTGTCTGCATTCTCCGGGGTTAAGTCCGATGGGAGGAGCCTATTCTGCCATGCCTCGTTCCGAGGGTCACGCTGCCTTATCTTGGAACTGTTTTCCTTGGTATGCTGCCAGTGATGGGTCCTGCTCTGCAGTGTGCGCTTCTGGTTCCTGTGAGTCTGTTCTGATCCTGCCCAATACCTACACTGTGTGCAGAATTATTAGGCAAATGAGTATTGTGATCACATGATACTTGCTATACATGTCGTCCTACTCCAAGCTGTATAGGCTGAGAGCCAACTACCAATGAAGTAACTCAGGTGATGTGCATCTCTGTAATGAGGACGGGTGCGGTGTAATGACATCAACACCCTGGTGTGCTTAATTATTAGGCAACTTCCTTTCCTTTGGCAAAATGGGTCAGAAGAGAGATTTGAGGAGCTCTGAAAAGTCCAATATTGTGCGATGTCTTGCAGAGGGATGCAGCAGTCTTGAAATTGCCAAACTTTTGAAGCGTGATCACCGAACAATCAAGCGTTTCATGGCAAATAGCCAACAGGGTCGCAAGAAGTGTGCTGGGCAAAAAAGGCGCAAAATAACTGCCCATGAATTGAGGAAAGTCAAGCGTGAAGCTGCCAAGATGCCATTTGCCACCAGTTTGGCCATATTTCAGACCTGCAACGTTACTGGAGTATCAAAAAGCACAAGGTGTGCCATACTCAGGGACATGGCCAAGGTAAGGAAGGCTGAAAAACCACTACCTCTGAACAAGAAACATAAGATAAAACGTCAAGACTGGGCCAAGAAATATCTTAAGACTGATTTTTCACAGGTTTTCTGGAGTCATGAAATGAGTGACTCTTGATGGGTCAGATGGATGGGCCAGAGGCTGGATCAGTAAAGGGCAGAGAGCTTCACTCCGACTCAAACGCCAGCAAGGTGGAGGTGGGCACTGGTATGGGCTGGTATCATCAAAGATGAACTGGGGAAAAAACAAAAAGCCAGCACCAAATGTGCACTACAGCACTAAACATTCCAAACTGTACTTATAAAAATTTTTGAGATTTTTGGCAAAAAATTGCAATTTCTTGAGCTGCCTCGCCACGTCACGGCAAATCTCATTTGAGGCAGTCCTACACTAAAATATTTTATAAAATGTGCCATACGGCCTCACATATGAATAGTAGAACTGCTCTTAGCAGCACTCACCTGGTCTATTTCAATCCCGTACCCATGACTGAGTCATGGCTGTGGGCGGGACAGGTCCAAGCAAATGCTGCATGAAGTAAATAGTCTGTGGACAAAGCCTGATGACTTAATGTGAACAGTCACCAACCGCCAAAATCTAGACAGATGGAATACATCCCAAATTGGGGTGCACAGCAAGGTGGAGGTCAACCACCGACCAATTCAATGAAGAAAAAACAAAAAGCCAGCACCAAATGTGCACTACAGCACTAAACATTCCAAACTGTACTTATTATAAAAATTTTTGAGACCTATTCTGGTTGAGGATGGAGGAAGCTCAACTCCCAGACCTACTGCCAGTTTCTGGAAGACAACTTCTTCAAGCAGTGGTACAGGAAGAAGTCGATATCGTTCAAGAAAACCATGATTTTCATGCAGGACAATGCTCCATCACATGCATCCAACTACTCCACAACGTGGCTGGCCAGTAAAGGTCTAAAGATGAAAAAATAATGACATGGCCCCCTTGTTCACCTGATCTGAACCCCATAGAGAACATGTGGTCCCTCCATAAAATGTGAGATCTACAGGGAGGGAAAACAGTCCACCCCTGGGAACAGTGTCTGGAGGCTGTGGTGGCTGCTGCACGCAATGTAAACAGATCAAGCAATGACAGAATCTATGGATGGTCGGCTGCTGCGTGTCATCAGAAAGAAAGGGGGCTATATTGGTCACTCATTTTTTTGGGGGGGTTTGTTTTTGCATGTCAGAAATGTTTATTTCTAAATTTTGTGCAGTTATATTGGTTTACCTGGTGAAAATAAACAAGTGAGATGGGACTATATTTGGTTTTTATTAAGTTGCCTAATAATTCTGCACAGTAATAGTTACCTGCACAAACAGATCCTCCTAAGATAACCAAATCTAAAAAACCCCTCAAACTGCCAAAAATATTAAGCTTTGATATTTGAGTCTTTTGAATTGATTGAGAACATAGTTGATCAATAATAAAAAAATTCTCTAAAATTCAACTTTCCTAATAATTCTGCCCACGGTTTAGTATTCCTTTCCATGACCTCCATCCTTCCCATCTTGTCTTACCGCCCTGTCTCCCTAACCCGCCCTCTGCTTTGTTATCCCATCTCTGCTCCCTCCTCTATACATACTTGTCCTCTCTGTTTCTGACACCGGCGTGCTATCAGACTACGGCTTTGCTCCCTTCCGGCTCCTGACAATACCTCCTGGCTTTTCGACCCTCGGCTCTCACTTGTCTCCAGCTCCGCTTACCGCTCTGTACTTACGTGACTTCCTGGCACTGACCTTCGGCTGGATGAACCATTCAATTGCAGCCTTCTATGAATGCTAGTGACCTCTAGTGGTCTTGCGCCTAACTACACTTAGAGGCACTACATCGTGCCTGAGTACCGGCTCCCTCTGGTGGTTGCAACACGAGGTGATGCCCGTGGATGAATGACACAACAATGGCATCAGGATCTTGTCATGGTATCTCTGTGCATTCAAAAGCCATCAATAAAAACCACCTGTGCTTGTTGTCCAGAACATTCACCTGCCCATACATAACCCACCGCCACCATGGGCCTCTCCATTCATAACAGTGACATCAGCAAACCACTCACCCACACAACACCATACACACAGTCTGGCATCTGCCTTATACAATGAAAACCGGGATTAATCCGTGAAGAGAAACCTCTACAACGTGCCAGACGCCATTGAATGAGAGCATTTGCCCACGCATGTCAGATACGAAGACTAACTGCATTTCAGATGAGAACTCAATGAGGACAACGAGCAGCAAATGAGCTTCCATGAGACGGGCTCTTCTTTGGTTTTGCACCGATTGTTGCAGACGCTGTCCGGGGGGCCGGTCTCTGACAATACTGGAGGTGAAGATGCTGGATGTGGAGCTCCTGGGCTGGTGCGGTTACACGTGGTCTGCAATCATGAGGTTGGTTGCACGTTTTGCCAAAATCTCTGAAAAGCCTTTGGAGACCACTTATGGTAGAGAAATGAACATTCAATTCATGGGCAACAGCTCTGGTGCTCATTCCTGCAGTCAACAACCAACTCCACGTTCCACCAAAACCTGCAACATCTGCGGCATTGTGCTGTGTGATTAATGTGAAGGTGGTGTGAGCTATAGCTTGTTTGTTTAAACGCAATAAGAATATCTGTGTATGTAAATAATCAAAATATAGATGTAGTTGCATAATTATCTGTCTGTCTATGTAGCAATTGCACAGACCTATAATATAATTCAAAGCTGTATAGTCATGAAGGGGTTACCAAGAAAAAGTGAACAGATGTACAAACGATGGAAGTCTTTTAATGATGAGTAAAAGTCTTATCAGTAGTGTTCACACAGAATGTATAAGGAACAAAGATGTGTTTCATAACATGCTGAGAGAAATTAAGGAGTGGAATACTCCTTACTCCCTGTTTAGCTTCAAGGCCGAAGTGGCATTTTGTATAATTGGGTTTCTTCCAATACACGAGCTCAGTTGGTGACGCTGGCTCAAGGAGAACATGTCTCATGTATTCATTGTCTGATACATTAATATCGGCTCTGATATATACAGTGCCTACAAGTAGTATTCAACCCCCTGCAGATTTAGCAGGTTTGATAAGATGCAAATAAGTTAGAGCCTGCAAACTTCAAACAGGAGCAGGATTTATTAACAGATGCATAAATCTTACAAACCAACAAGTTATGTTGCTCAGTTAAATTTTAATAAATTTTCAACATAAAAGTGTGGGTCAATTATTATTCAACCGCTAGGTTTAATATTTTGTGGAATAACCCTTGTTTGCAATTACAGCTAATAATCGTCTTTTATAAGACCTGATGAGGCCGGCACAGGTCTCTGGAGTTATCTAGGCCCAATCCTCCATGCAGATCTTCTCCAAGTTATCTAGGTTCTTTGGGTGTCTCATGTGGACTTTAATCTTGAGCTCCTTCCACAAGTTTTCAATTGGGTTAAGGTCAGGAGACTGACTAGGCCACTGCAACACCTTGATTTTTTCCCTTTTGAACCAGGCCTTGGTTTTCTTGGCTGTGTGCTTTGGGTCGCTGTGTGCTTTGGGTCGTTGTCTTGTTGGAAGATGAAATGACGACCCATCTTAAGATCCTTGATGGAGGAGCGGAGGTTCTTGGCCAAAATCTCCAGGTAGGCCGTGCTATCCATCTTCCCATGGATGCGGACCAGATGGCCAGGCCCCTTGGCTGAGAAACAGCCCCACAGCATGATGCTGCCACCACCATGCTTGACTGTAGGGATGGTATTCTTGGGGTCGTATGCAGTGCCATCCAGTCTCCAAACGTCACGTGTGTGGTTGGCACCAAAGATCTCGATCTTGGTCTCATCAGACCAGAGAACCTTGAACCAGTCTGTCTCAGAGTCCTCCAAGTGATCATGAGCAAACTGTAGACGAGCCTTGACATGACGCTTTGAAAGAAAAGGTACCTTACGGGCTCGTCTGGAACGGAGACCATTGCGGTGGAGTACGTTACTTATGGTGTTGACTGAAACCAATGTCCCCACTGCCATGAGATCTTCCCGGAGCTCCTTCCTTGTTGTCCTTGGGTTAGCCTTGACTCTTTGGACAAGCCTGGCCTCGGCACGGGTGGAAACTTTCAAAGGCTGTCCAGGCCGTTGAAGGCTAACAGTAGTTCCCTAAGCCTTCCACTTCCAGATGATGCTCCCAACAGTGGAGACAGGTAGGCCCAACTTCTTGGAAAGGGTTTTGTACCCCTTGCCAACCTTGTGACCCTCCACGATCTTGTCTCTGATGGCCTTGGAATGCTCTTTCCCATGTTGACCATGTATGAGTGCTGTTCACAAGTTTGGGGAGGGTCTTAATTAGTCAGAAAAGGCTGGAAAAAGAGATAATTAATCCAAACATGTGAAGCTCATTGTTCTTTGTGCCTGAAATACTTCTTAATACTTTAGGGGAACCAAACAGAATTCTTGTGGTTTGAGGGGTTAAATAATAAATGACCCTCTGAATAAACTTTTAAAAAATTTAAAAAAAAAATAAAAAAAGAAATAACATTCTTTTTTGCTGCATTTCACACTTCCAGGCTGATCTACAGTCCAAATGTCACAATGCCAAGTTAATTCCGAATGTGTAAACCTGCTAAATCTGCAGGGGGTTGAATACTACTTGTAGGCACTGTATAACAAATACGGCACAGTCTCTGGATACCCTGTATGAAGATACCATTAGCTATCTTTACCCAAAATTCCTCCCTTGACAATAACACTGCACATTTTATTGTGGCCAGCCTAAGGCACACCTGTGCAATAATAATGCTGGCCAGCCTAAGGCACACCTGTGTAATAATAAAGCTGGTCAGCCTAAGGCACACCTGTGCAATAATTGCTGTCTAATAAGCATCTTGATATGTCACACATGTAAGTGAGTTCAGCTCATGAAAAATGGGAGCAAAAACAAAAGTGTTTATATTTTTGTTGTGTAGTGTCTTGCTTCCTGATTCCGGGAAGGGAAAGGTGCCTGTGCCAAGTATTCCTCCATTTCCGTTTTCATACATACATGGAATATTTTACTTTTATTGGCATTATATGGCTTTTTTACCCATGTTGATATTGTATGTTTCTTCTTTTATAGTAACTATATGTGAACAAGGTTGTCAAGTCACATTTTCCATTTTTTCCATTTTTGTCCGAAGTCTGAAAAATATTTTCTGGTCATTATCTCAACTACGAGTGTCCGGTTTCTGAACTATTTTAACATCTTCGCATCCAGATTTGCTCATCCCATAAGATTTCTCCATCACTTCCAGTTCATGACTCTTCCCTTCGGTCTGCCCTCCGCTCTGAGACCATGAAGGTATTGACAGCAGTTAGGGCCATTCTACGTCCCAGAGGAACAACCTTTTGATCAAAGCCCCATCCCATTAAGCCTCTTGCGAGCATCCTCAGATTACACTCGAAACGCTGTCTGCAATGGATCGTCAGCAAGGCGAAGTTGTCTCTGATTCTGGTCCAACGGCATGCTGTTCAATACCTCACACACCAGAGTTTTTCTTACCAAGGAAAATGTTTCCACCCTGTTGCTTGGGATTCACTCCCTCAGACGCCACTCACCCTGCCATCTTGGGTACTGTCTTGGCATGCTGGGCAAGATGGTTGCCCCAATGGAGGACGTCCCCCTTTTGCACGGTTCCACGCTCGTGCCCTTCAAACGACTCTCCTGTCAGGCTGAATCATGAAGATCCCGTCTCTGGACCTTCCCATCGTCCTTCCTCCACAAGTGAAACAGTCCCTGATTTGGTGGTTACTTTTACCCCTCGTTTAAAAAAGAAGAACCTTTCTCCCATTGCATTGGGTGATCCTGACAAGAGATGCAAGTCTCCTCGGATGGAGTGCCGTGTTCCACCAGGACATGGTGCAGAGACGCTTGAACTCCCAGGAATTCTCACTCCATCATCATTGTAGAGCTCAGGACAATTTATTTCGGTCACTGGCAGGACCATCTGTCAGGCTGTCTGGTACACATTCAGTCCAACACCACCACAGGCAAGATATACATCAATCACCAAGGTGGAAGCCAAAGCAAGTTGGTTATTTGAAAGGTCTCTGATATTCTGTCATATGCTGAGCAGAGGATACCGGCAATCTCTGTGGTGCACATTCCCAGAGTGGACAACTGGTCCACCGACTTCGTAAGCCGCAAAGGCCTCTCCTTGAGCAGATGGTGTCTGAATACAGAAATCTTCAAATCTGCCAAACATGAGGCACCCCTGACTTTGAACTGTTGGCATTCAGGATGAACCGTTGCACCCCAATTCGTCTACAGGCCCCGCGATCCCCTAGCAGTCGGCTCTGATGCCCTTATTCTTCTGTGTTTTCAATCTGCCATATTTGTTTGCACCTCTACCCATGATACCCAGACTCATCAAGATGGAAAGAATATCGGTCATCCTCATGGCGCCAGACTCGCCCAGAAGAGCATAGTACACAGAAGTAATCAATCTTCTTTCGGACGCCCTATGGAACCTCCCGAACCATCCATAACTCCTGTCCCAGGGTCCCTCTTCCACCAGAATTCACATTCTCATAATTTAACAGCATAGTTGTTGAAGCTGAAGTCCTAAAGGGACCCAGGTTTCTACCACTTGACTTGGGAGGCGTTTTATGCTAGTGTGAATTCAGGCATGAATCTCCCAGATAATTTTTCCTTCCCTCCTGTCCTTTTAACAGTGGATCCTTGACTACGACCTGTCCCTCAGCTCCCGCAAGGGACAGTTTTCCACCGCGTCCATCCTGTTCCAGATTAATCTAGCCTCACATTCTCCGGTCAAGACGTTCATGCAAGAGGGGTTCACCCATTTTCTCTCTCCATTCCAGCCTCCCGTGAACCCTTGGGATCTCAATCTGGTTTTGGGCGTTGTGCAGGGTTCCCACTTTTGTGCCCATATGTGACATTGAGACGTCACCCTCTCCATCTGGAAGCTTACCTTTCTTACTGGCAATCACTTCCACCTTGTGGTTCTTTTATAGCTGGCAGCTCTCTTCTGCTTGTACCCCTTTCTGGTTTTCCATCCTGACAAGGTGGGTCTACACCGGATTCCTTACTTCCTCTCCAAGGTGATCTCTTCCTTTCTGCTATTCTTCTGTCCGTCCCTTACTCATATTCTGGAACAATCTCTCCACAAGTTGGATTTTATCAGCGTATTCCATCTCCACCTTTCCAGGACAGCAAGTTTCAGATGTTTTGACTCATTTTTTGAGATTCTGGAAGGCCTTCGCAGAGGACTCCCAAGTTCCAAAGCCAGCTACTATTGCTTGCTGGATTGGACTTTTTAACATTTTGGAAGCATAACAGGCAAAAGACAAGGACGTCCCCACTGGGGTGTCAAAGCTCGCCCCACCCATGCAATGAGGGCTTCCTAAGCCACACAGCATTAAGCTTCTGTTTCGCACCTTTCTAAGGCTGCTACCTGGTCGTCTGTTCATCCCTTCTCCAAGTTGTACCCAAGCACACTTATTGCTGGCAGATTCGAGCTTTGGAGAGCATGTTCTGCATGCGGCAGTAACCTGGGCCTCAATCTGATGCAAATATTATTCCTGTTCCTTATTAGGGATGATCGAATACCTCAAATATTCGGCTTCGCGAATATTTGCCGAATAGGTCGCCGCTGTTCAACTATTTGCGAATATTCAATGCGCAATGTAAGTCTATTGGAAACTCGAATAACAACTATTCGGAACTATTCGGGCTTCCCATAGACTTACATTGCGTATCGAATATTTACATAGCAGCGAGTTATTCGTCGAATATTCGAAGCCGAATATTTGAGGTATTTGATCATCCCTTTCCCTTATCCCCCCCTTGGGACTGCTTATGGACATCCCATGGTCTCCTGTGTTCCCCAATGAAGCGAAAGAGAAGAGTGGATTTTGGGTACTCATGTAAAATCCCATTCTCTGAGCCTTCACTGTGGGCCACAGCAGCCAAACTTCTGTAAACCTGTTCTTTTCAGCTTTGTTCTTGCCTTATTGTTACTTCGCCTACTGCATTCTCACTAACTGATCAACTTTGTGCCAGTTGGTGGGTGTACGAAAAAGGTATTTTAGGGTGAGTACCCAAAATCCTCTTCTTTCTTTCTTCTTCTTTTTTTTTTTTTATGCAGCCTTTTTTATTGGAATTCTCTCTAAACAAAGTACTGCCCAACATGAGCCGCTTCACATAAGTGACCTGTCCTTTCTCTTCTACCACCAGGCATTTTTTTTATAACCCGATGAGGAATAAAAATGCTCAAAACACCAAATTTAAGAACCAAAAAGTGGTTTTACAACAGAAATAGCGTGACTATTTCAAGCATTTGTTTAGTGTTTGTTCTTTTTTTTGGAAAGGACTTGCTTTCTCATCAGAAAACTCCATGTCCACAAACCCTTTAAGGTATGGACTCAATGCGTCTGTTTCGGCCATTTTTTTTTGTTGTTGTTTTGCGAGGAAAATCCTTATGAGTTGTTGTTTTTTTTTGTTTGTTTTTTTTTTTTTTTTTTCTTTTTTCAACACTCCCAAGATTTCAAAAATGCCAAAGATGTAACAGAGGAGATTCGACCATTTATCAGGCGTTTTATGTTAGGAAGACACTTGATATTTTTTAATAGGAGTCAGTGGGAAAGCTAAAAACAGACATTTTTTGCCCGTTTTTGCCCTTTTTGGAAGAGTTATTGCGTAAAAGCAACTTCATTGGTTCCGGACAAGGTTTGGAAAATACTTAGTCACTAAAAAAATCCTCAGGAATCACTGTCAGGAAAAACTGCCAAATGTTCTAGACGCTGCCAAAAAAAGTGCTAAAGAAAAGACGCCTTCTGCTTGTAAAACGGATTGCTCTGACGGCAGTAAACCACGAAGAAGTGTGAACATAGCCTAAAGCTTCCTCTTCACGTGGGGTTTTTGGAATGCTTATATAACTTTTTATGCATTTTTTTTTCTTACAGTGAAGAAAAATAAAGGTCAGATAAGGCGAGAACAAAAAACACTGGAGCAAATTACATTTTCCAATTAACTCACGGAAATGTGGCCATATCATTTTGCTGCTGAAAAAAAAAATGTTGGGGCTCACTATCTGCTGTGTGAACACATCCTTGAGCGCACACAGTAGTGCACAGGATTTCTGTTTGTACATAGCTATCATATATACTGTACATCGTCTGTCCCTGCACTTAAGAGGAAGCTCGCTGCAACCTCCTTCCTGGCAGTGCGCTGCGCCGCCGCCGCTGCAACAGAAAGATATTGAGCTGCGGTCGAGTCTTAAAGCGACAACACATAAAAGCATCCAGGAACGTATCAGATACACATTAAATATTCATCATTAGCAAGATTAAAATAGCAGCTGTGGAATTGTCTTCCTGTTTAACTCTATGGTGGCGTCCTTGAGACCCTCATTCTGCTCCCTGCAGAAACATGACACTTTTATTGAAGGTTAGAGCATCTAAACCGCACACCTGTCACACGTGTGTGCCCCCTCCTTACCTTTACAGGACAATATTTATATTTTTTGTTTCAAATTACTTTTATTTTTTTAATTATTTTTGATGGAATGAAAAAGTAAAAAAGTTTAGACATGTTGTTACTAGTGATGAGCGGGCACTACCATGCTCAGGTGCTCGGTATTTGTAACTAGTGATGAGCGGGCACTACCATGCATGGCTGCTCGGTACTGATAACTAGTGATGAGCGGGCACTACCATGCATGGCTGCTCGGTACTTGTTAAGGGCAGTTGGATTCTCAGATGGGCTCAACTCACATACCCAAGTATAATGGAAGTGTGGTAGTGGCAGGCACGGGACAAGCAGTGTAAGTCGTGCATGCAGAGGTCAACAGGCTGCAGCGCAGACACTTGTTAACCTCTTGCCTTCCCATCGCCACTCCACACACAGGAGGACTCTGCAACAGTTCAGGCGACGCCAATTTCTTCCTCTCCGTAAATAGTCAAGGCAGAGTTTCTTCTTCCAAACATGTAAACTTTATTATTCTTCCACTCTTGCATTATTTCGGTCTGCGTTCCGCCGACACCGTTACACACCCCATAGGGGTTCCTTATACACCTCAGTCAAATATACAATTTAGCAGCTGTCCATACTTCAGGCACCTGGGTTCTGTCTGACACCTCTAGGCCTCTCATTCCTCCACTCAACTTCACTCTGACACCGACCAGTTCATTAAGTCTGTTGGGCCACTTCACCCCACCCACAGAGGATGCTAGCGCACACGAAGGACCGCAACCGACAGAGCTCTCCCATCCGTGCCCAGACCAGGATCCAGCCAAACCCTACTCCTTGAGGGTGCACTGACCTTTAGTTTGAAATCTTGGAGTATTCTGAGTCAGACAATATGGACGCCAGACCCCTGACCGTCAGGACTATACCCCTCTTCTTGGGGACGTAGTTAACCAATCCTAAGCGGATCCCACGCGTCACGGCCGCATGGTTGACCCTTAGGGTCAGAATCTTCAAAGGGCTTCTGTACACAACTCTTACTGGGGGACTCTCCTGCTGTCTACTTCCTATCTCACCCTTTTATACATGCTGCTCTCCTCATCTTTTTTAACTCTTTCTCTGCTCACCCAGGTGCCAGGACAGCCGTGCTACCACACTGCCACTTGATAAGTATCAGCAGTGAGAAAGGGAATAATACATAACTTTTATTAGAATTATTAAAAAAATTGCGTAGTGCTGCAATTTATAAATTAATTTTTTGTGCAAAAAAAATGAAACAATACTCATGTCCAAGAGGACCAACAAAGATAGCGTTGGAGCCCCCCCGGTGGTGTCCGTCAATGATAGACCATAATCACCAGATGGACATTGAGGGGCTTCGACGCCAAATCAGTGTCCAAGATTCATAGACACTGTGAATTGATGACTACTATGAGCCGGATAAATGGGGCAACAACCTATAATCCTATTAGTCAGGTTAGGGTCATGGGAGGATATATTCCAGTGGGAACCAAGCCCCCCAATAGGACTCACCAATGTAATATACAGTATGGGGTTACTAAATCCCCCAAAAAACAAGCTTTTCATACATGTAAACACCAATTACCAACCATAACCTAACAGAAATCTAACAAAAATCCATCCAAGATCACAGTGGTGTTTCTTGGATTTAATTCAGAGTATAATCACGGCAGTAAACATATAGGTATAATTATTGCCTCTTGCTTATAATGACCGGCTCATTTATACATCATGCAATTATAAATAGAGAAATGGAATGGTCTCACCCAGTTGTAGGTGCAGGTCAGTAGTTAGAAGGGGGTCATCAGGATAGATGAATCGGGTGGCTGTCCATGGCCGGGCAGGAGCTCTCTCCCTGGCAGGAACTAGCTGAACCCTCAAGCCCCATTAGCTCCAGCCCTTACAAGGACCATCCCAAACTGACCCTGATTAAATTAGCCCTAAAGATTCATCACCATGGAACCTCCCGACGCGTTTCCTCCGCCAGGATTCATCAGGGGAGATACTGTAGGTGAAGGGCTCAAGATGTAGGTATAGAGACCCCAACATACAAGTGGTCAGACATCTATCCTGATGACCCCCTTCTAACTACTGACCTGCACCTACAACTGGGTGAGACCATTCCATTTCTCTATTTATAATTGCATGATGTATAAATGAGCCGGTCATTATAAGCAAGAGGCAATAATTATACCTATATGTTTACTGCCGTGATTATACTCTGAATTAAATCCAAGAAACACCACTGTGATCTTGGATGGATTTTTGTTAGATTTCTGTTAGGTTATGGTTGGTAATTGGTGTTTACATGTATGAAAAGCTTGTTTTTTGGGGGATTTAGTAACCCCATACTGTATATTACATTGGTGAGTCCTATTGGGGGGCTTGGTTCCCACTGGAATATATCCTCCCATGACCCTAACCTGACTAATAGGATTATAGGTTGTTGCCCCATTTATCCGGCTCATAGTAGTCATCAATTCACAGTGTCTATGAATCTTGGACACTGATTTGGCGTCGAAGCCCCTCAATGTCCATCTGGTGATTATGGTCTATCATTGACGGACACCACCGGGGGGGCTCCAACGCTATCTTTGTTGGTCCTCTTGGACATGAGTATTGTTTCATTTTTTTGCACAAAAAATTAATTTATAAATTGCAGCACTACGCAATTTTTTTAATAATTCTAATAAAAGTTATGTATTATTCCCTTTCTCACTGCTGATACTTATCTTAATTTTGAGAGGTAATTTGGGAACGGCTTCTCATCACCTGTTTCTATACTGCTGGTATTTTTTCACACTGCCACTTGGTGGCCATTGACTTAACATGCCATACAACATATACATTACAAAGCATTATACATTAGCTTGGATGCACCGGCTACTTCTGCAGGGGTGGGCATAGCTCTGACTCCCCTACAGAAATCATTAGGGAACTCAAGAATTTTCCCAGAAGATTTTGTAGTTTAGGTTAGTTGTAGTTCAAGTCCTAAGATCCCACCAATCACTTAAGCTGATTGCCTGTGCCCCAGTGTCTATCTTGAGCATAGTTTGAAGCCAGGCGTGTAACTACAATAGGTGCATGGGTTGCAATCGCACCCAGGTCCTGGAGTCTGTGGGGCCCAAAAAGTCCATTTGGCCTATATAAGAAGACCAATGCTATTAAAGACTTGCAATTATTGGGTGCCCTGTTGGAGCTTTTGAGTTGGGGCCCCTGAGCTTTAAGTAACGTCACTGTATTGAGCAATAGCCTCTCTATACAGCCCATACACCTATCTGCCCACAGAGAGTGTCGGGGGTGATAAGGATCCAACATGTCCATTTTCGGACAGCTAATCCTTTTTGCTATCGGAGAAATAAGTTGCCTCGAGAAAATTCTGGCAATGTCTTTCTTATAGACTCATGGGTCTTGACTGAGCAGAAGCTTCTCGCAAGTATGGAGGAGTCAGGAGAGAGGGCTCCAGACTGAACGATGGACAGCTTTCCATAGTGTATGGGGGGAACAGATTGCGGATGGCCTAGTAGGTCGTTGTTTTGAACTGAATTCTCCGGTACTGGTTAGCCATGTGGGGAGGTCGGTGGATAAACTGGGCAACAGAGTCGAGGGTGTTAATGGGCCACAGAGAAGGTTGCAGAGGTCGTTGTGGGAGATTAGGGCATGCACTAGCATGCTTGTTGACTCAGCGTTGAAGGACAAGTGGATTCGCGAACTATTTTTGAGTTTTAGGCAATAAGGGCCTGGATGTGCATTTTGAAGGTGACAACTCTTCTGTCCTCAGTTCGGTTTATCCATGTTCCTGTCCTGATGAACTAAGTATCCTCATGACTTCTGCCTCTGGCCTCGCGAGGATCTGGATTCTGGATTCTGGTCAGGTAAACAAGCTTGGACTCCTTCATTCAGTGAAATCAATAATGGCAGTAGGCCAAGAGCACCGTCACTTGTTTTTTTTTTTTTCAGCCAGCATGTTCCCTGGTTGCAGGTTGTAAGCAATGCTTGTTGGCTGAGAACCAAAAAGCATGTTGACTTTACTGAGGGAGGGTCCGGACTTTGATATCAAAGGTGAGAAGATTAGTAGGTAGAGCACCAACACGTTCCAGACCATTGTGCAACGAGGGGTTAACAAGCTGCAATAAATACAAATTCCATAGACATAAAAGGGCACCGGCACGGTCACCACCGACACAGATCTGGACCAGACGAAGATCTTATGACATAGCGACCAACTGGACTGAGCAATCGTACACTACGATTTCAATTAAAGGGATTTTCCAGTTTAAGTAAATAAACTATAAAGGGTTGTCCCATTATAATAATGTATGTTCTGTCTACAGTAACGGGGATACGTTGCTGATCACTGGGTGTCCAACAACTGAAATAGTCTTGACAGACAGTCATGTGGTTTCTGGCAATAGAAAGTCAGTGTTTGGCTGAGCTAAATGCTCCCTGACTTTTCATTGTTCCTGCTGTCAGTATTTATTGGTATAGATAGCTTTCCTGCAGGATTTTCATCTCTCCCCCTTTAGGACCCAGCAGGCACTCTCCTTCCAGCCAGCTGCTGATCATCAGTATTCCTTTGGTGCTTAAATACTCCCTTTTTCCGTGGACTGGTGCTGGTGATATTTTCAGTTCATTCTAGCTCTGGTTGCAAGCAGGTGGCTTGCTCTCATTTATAGTATCGTTGCTGAACTCCTGCCTGAGTCATCTGTGGATAAGTAGTTTATGCTTTTTTTCTCCTTGTGTCTTCTATAGAGTTTAGTGGGGTTGACTAAGAGCTCATTCCACCTGTTCCCTATTTAGGGCCCAGCATTAGGGATACCTAGGGTCAGGTATTCGGCTCGGCGAATAGGTGCGGAACCTATCTAGGGTGGGGAGGGACCCCAGGGGTCAGCGGTAGGTTTGGTCACCAGCTCCTCCGTCCCTTCCCTTTCACCACTCGTTTGATACTTCCCTGTACCTAGCTTGACATTGCTTCTCTCGACCATGACTACATTGAAATGAGAACTGCACAGGACATTTGGGCGTCCCAGCAGTCAGACCTCTAGCAATTTGGTCATAATAAGTTATGTTGGGTCAACTCCAACATAACTCTGAAACGCGTTGACAAATCACACTTCGGGATCAATTCATTTTCCGTCTTGATTATCTATTGGCAGCGCAGGATTAACCCCTTCCTTCCACCCTCAGATCTCTGTCTCAACATTGTAAGAAACTGGTGTTTATATACTTCTAACAGCAGAGGGTTTGCTACAATTGTATTTGTACTGCTTGGATTGTCAGACTAAGGCCTCATTCTGACGTCCATGTTTCAGGCCGTGTCCTATTTGTGTTTTTTAATATTTACTCTATTGCGGACCCCCAGCGATATTTCCAGAGTGACGCTGCACAAAAACCAAATCCTATACCCCGGCCCCTGCAGCGTACGGTGATATGGACACCATGTGTCCCCTCACATCATGACCTCCGCACCTGTCTGACGTCCTGTGTTAATGTCGCCTCTGTCCCGGTCCTGACAGCCTAGCAGCCCCCTCCCTCCACCTGTCTGACCTTTATGTAAAGGTCATGCCCACGACTGGGACTATTTTAGGACTATTTTAGGATCCTGCCCTTCAAACGGTTGCATTCCTCAGGGAGGCCAAGAATAGTGACTGGGTCCTCAAGCGAGGTCATGCCGGAGGGTGTGAAGGACAGGAGATATCTGGGAGAAGGGGGCAGGGTGGCTTTACCGTAAGATGACAATTATCTGCATCCTCGTACTGAGGCGGCCATTAACACATCGTGATGGGAGGAAGGCGGCAGGAAGGATTCCCAGCGTCGTATTCTTTGCTATTCCCATTAGGGACCAGGCTCCATGGTGATTCTATAAACTGGTTTTGCTCATTATCGCTGCTGGTGATATCCTTTAGGGGCGTCATAATTCCACGGTGATGGATCGCACGGATACGAGGACTGTATTCACATTTCTGTTTTTCACGTACGTGTTGTAGTCGTGTTTTGTTTTTGGTTTTTTTTTCCACAGATAGAACACATACAAATTTTTGTCTATGCTGCTGTTCACACATCACTGTTTTGTTTTTTTTTTTTTTTTTTTTTGCATACGACTGCAAAAAAACCCGAAAAATGGGGACCTGTTCATCCTTGATCCGAATCACAGATCTAAATCGCCCATTCAATTCAATCGGTCTGCAAAATAAAGCGGATAGTACATGGGGCATCCAAGTGTCCCCTTCACCCGAGTGCTGCCGTTATTCTTTTTATTATTTAATAGGTGGAATAAACTTGGGATTATTTTTGCATACGAAAAAAATGGATGTTACATGGTCAAAACGGACACAAGGACCAAATATGCATGAAAACTGAATTCACGCTGATATAAAACTGCCCATTTTTTCGTTTAACTCAAGAAACCGAGCACCCGAGCATGGTAGTGCTCACTCATCACTAGTTACCAGTACAGAACACCCGAGCATGGTAGTGCTCACTCATCACTAGTTACCAGTACAGAACACCCGAGCATGGTAGTGCTCACTCATCACTAGTTACCAGTACAGAACACCCGAGCATGGTAGTGCTCACTCATCACTAGTTACCAGTACAGAACACCCGAGCATGGTAGTGCTCACTCATCACTAGTTACCAGTACAGAACACCCGAGCATGGTAGTGCCCACTAATCACTAGTTACGAGTACCGAGCACCCGAGCATGGTAGTGCCCACTCATCACTAGATATGAATACTGAGCACCCGAGCATGGTAGTGTTTGCTCATCGCTAGTTACGACCACCCGAGCATGGTAGTGCCCGCTCATCACTAGTTACGAGCACCCGAGCATGGTAGTGCCCGCTCATCACTAGTTATGAGTACCGAGCACCCGAGTATGGCAGTGCCCGCTCATCACTAATTACGAGTACCGAGCACCCGAGCATGGTAGTGCTCACTCATCCCTAGATATGAATACTGAGCACCCGAGCATGGTAGTGTTTGCTCATCGCTAGTTACGACCACCCGAGCATGGTAGTGCCCGCTCATCACTAGTTACGAGCACCCGAGCATGGTAGTGCCCGCTCATCACTAGTTATGAGTACCGAGCACCCGAGTATGGCAGTGCCCGCTCATCACTAGTTACGAGCACCCGAGCATGGTAGTGCCCGCTCATCACTAGTTACGAGTACTGAGCACCCGAGCATGGTAGTGCCCGCTCATCACTAGTTACGAGTACCGAGCACCTGAGCATGGTAGTGCCCGCTCATCACTAGTTACGAGTACTGAGCACCCGAGCATGGTAGTGCCCGCTCATCACTAGTTACGAGTACTGAGCACCCGAGCATGGTAGTGCCCGCTCATCACTAGTTACGAGTACCGAGCACCTGAGCATGGTAGTGCCCGCTCATCACTAGTTACGAGTACTGAGCACCCGAGCATGGTAGTGCCCGCTCATCACTAGTTACGAGTACCGAGCACCCGAGCATGGTAGTGCCCGCTCATCACTAGTTATGAGTACCAAGCACCTGAGCATGGTAGTGCCCGCTCATCACTAGTTACGAGTACTGAGCACCCGAGCATGGTAGTGCCCGCTCATCACTAGTTACGAGTACCGAGCACCTGAGCATGGTAGTGCCCGCTCATCACTAGTTACGAGTACCGAGCACCCGAGCATGGTAGTGCCCGCTCATCACTAGTTACGAGTACCGAGCACCCGAGCATGGCAGTGCCTGCTCATCACTAGTTATGAGTACCGAGCACCTGAGCATGGCAGTGCCTGCTCATCACTAGTTACGAGTACCGAGCACCCGAGTATGGCAGTGCCCGCTCATCACTAGTTATGAGTACTGCGCACCCGAGCATGGTAGTGCTCACTCATCACTAATTATGAGTACCGAGCACCTGAGCATGGTAGTGCCCGCTCATCACTAGTTACCAGTACTGAGCACCTGAGCATGGTAGTGCTCGCTCATCACTAGTTACTAGTACTGAGCACCCGAGCATGGTAGTGCCCGCTCATCACTAATTACGAGTACCGAGCACCAAAGCATAGTAGTGCCCGCTCATCACTACTTGTAATGCATACAGTCAGACGGGGCTCATACACATCGGCTGCGTTGTCATTTGCATTAAAAATAGATGTAAAGAGAAAATGGAGTAGAGGAAGAGCCAAAAATGTTGTGATCAATATGCTCCTGGTGAACAAAAGGGTTAATTCTCTGCGCCGCACGTGCTGAGTTGCTGACGTGATGTGGGGATGGGGAGGATGGGCTGTGGGTGACATTGGCTGCGGCTGAAGGGTGATGGATATTTCAATTATTTAATTTCTGACCAAAGCGGCTTTTGAAGTGGACTTAGAATTAACTCCTTCCTGGCCTTGGCCTTTGAGGCATCTTCTACCTGGTGATGGCGTTTTAACAAATGGCTTGATATAAATTGCATAAGGATTTCGCTTGCCATTAATCCTTGAGATCGTATGTCACTGTGTTGGTGCTTGTGATGTCGAGCATCTGTGATTTTTTTTGTGATTGGAGAAAAAAACAACAAAAAGCCATTTTCCAATGGTCGTCATGGAACCCTGGTCTTATGAAGCCACAAATCATGGCAAGTTAGAACACAGGCCGGGGTATTGTGGTGATTATATGTGTATATGTTCTTAGTTATTTCCATTATTTTATATAGTATGTATGTGTACCGCCCTGAGAGGGGCTCGGCTGCTCCCTTGACGGGCCGAGCCGCTCGAGGTCCGGGCTCGGGTTGTCTGTGGCTCGAGCGCCTCCAGACCGGGGGCCACGTCGCTCTGTTAAGGGGAGGCAGTGAGGTGGTGGTATGGGACGAGGATCGTAGCCGGAGGCCGCGCTGCCGTTGTACGGGTCGTGACGCCACCCACGGTTCGTGGTGACGGGATGCACCACCGCTGCAGCTGGAGTGAAGGGGGCTCCCGGGATCGGTGTTGAAGGAGCAGCCTGGATGTTAGCCCCTCCATGGGTAGTGGTGGTGTGTCCCGGAGCCCGGTGGGACGGGCGATGATGTCGGGGTGCAAGGTGCGGTACGATGTCGTGCCCGGATGGCACTGGTGTACTCACTATTAATTCACACTCAGAGTCACTGGTAAACCAAAGTTCGGGTATGGTCGGGTCCCGCAGCCGGCTGCTTGTGTCCCTTGTGAGGCTGATGGTGGCCCCTTTCCCATGCACCTCTTGTTTTTACTGTTGGCTCCCCTGCCTGGACAGTGGTATCCCGCTCCCCAGCGTTTAGCTGCCGGAAGAGCCCTCGGTTGCCCGCAGGCGCAGGCCCCTCGGGTGTTTGGCCCTTGGCGGTGGCTCTCACCCGGTATCGGTGGGCTGTTGCCTTCTTTCGGGACTTTGGGTGAGGATGAACCTGTGAGGTCCAGACTGCAATCAGTGAATTTGCTAAAAATTAGTGGCTTCCAAGCTAGGACGGGGTCTGAGAACCCAGTTATTGGTGCTCCGATTAGCTGTTGACTCTCCGGTTCAGTTCCGGCGGGCTCCAACCCTGACCCGGTCCCTACGGTTCCGCCGGTCGCTATACCGGTACTCCTGCAGGCGGCCACCACCGTTTGCCTGCCTGATGTTACGGGGATCCCAGGCTCCAACCCGGGTCCCTGACAGCTTCTCTCCTCACACCTCCTGTCAACTCCAACTCTCCTCAGACTCTCCTCAAACTAACTCATTGTATTTTCCTGCCTCAGGACAGTAGTCTCCTCGGTGGGCGTGCCTTTCCGCCTGACTCCGCCCACCTGGTGTGTCCTACTGGCCCTGAGGAAGGTATCAGGTCTCCCTTTCGGGTGACATGTGTGTGACCTCACAGGGGATGGGGGGTGTGTGTAATGTGGTAGGTGTTGTTACCTGTGACACCGGGGGTCCAGGGCGTCACATATACATTGCTAAAACGAAATTAACCCTCCTCCTGCTTCATGTTTTTTTTAATAAATAATCCCGCCATCTTCTCAAGCCCTCAGTTAATTAAACCAAAGCAATATTTGCGGGCTACAATTAGAAAGTTCAACAAAACTATGTGAAAGATCCCTTTAAAAGATTGTTTATTAATAATTCCTTAAATGGACAAATGGACTTTGTGATTCAGAACTGAACCAGAGGTGAAGCAGCTATGTTTCCCATAGCAACCAATCAGAACACCTGTTTCATATTACCAGAGTAGTTTTGAAAATTAAAGCTGAATGCTGATTGGTTGCTAGGGACGATGAGGCCTACTTATCCACTGAGACAGTGTTCGCAACTGAGGCCTTTAACCAAAATATGTGAAAGATCTCTAAAAAGATTAATGTTTATTAATAATTACTTAAAAGCAACCCAAGTGGAAAACACCACACAAAAATTAGAAAATACATAAAATATTAGGGTATTAAACTGTAGTCAGTGAGAGGGGTGTATAGACACAAGTGATCCACCATGGACAACCAACCAGGGCCGCAACAATAATAGCCTCAGTAGCTGATTCCTACTTGTGAACGGAGGGTATGACACCCTAATGTGCCTTGGCGCCCCCGTTCCACGTCGGCTAACCCTGGCCAACCTTAGTATTGCCCTATCGAGTGCAATAAATATTGCACTAATATACAAATATCTTTGATGGGAAAACGCTGCTTGGGAAATAATGTTCTGCAAAAAACTGAGGCAGTGAGAATAAATTATTGAACACCTAGTATTATTGCTAAATAGTAATAATTGCACTACACCCAATGATAACAACAAGGTGCCCCATATAATAAGGATGATGTCTATAAAATTAGCAAAAAAGGATTTGTTCCAAAACTGGAATTCACCTATACCAAATAAAACAAAATCCAAAACAAAAATATCAGCAATCAGACATCCCTTAAAAGCAGGGGTCTCAAACATGTGGCCCACAAGCCACATGCGGCCCCTCAGCCTTCTTCTGGCGGACCGAGGCCCGTGGACCAGATGATGATTGCGGGGGACCGCAGTAGTCAGCGCTTTATTTCATTTGAATGAACTGCTGGCGCTGCGCAGAGCTCACTGCAGAACTAGACCTAAGGCAGCCGCCAGCCAATCACAGGTGAGCAGCTGACGCAGTGATATAACATCAAGCACTGGACCCTGATTGGCCAGAGGCTGCCTTAGGTATAGTTCTGCAGAGAGCATGGCGCCAGCAGTTCATAAAAATGAAATAAAGCGCTGACTACTGCGGCCCCCGGCACCAGCTGCAATCGTCACAGGGTCCACGGGCTTGTGGGCCGCAAGAAGCAGAAAAGAGGACATCAAGGAAACGGAGGACAGGTGAGAAGAATTTTTTTTTTTAATTTGTATATCAAGAACATCACAACAGGGGAAATTACTACAGGATGGGGACCAGGATGGGCACATTACTACAGGATGGGGACCAGGATGGGCACATTACTACAATGGGACAGTATTGGGTAAATTACTACAGGATGGGGACAGTGATGGGCACATTACAACAGGATGGGGACCAGGATGGGCACATTACTACAGGATAGGGACCAGGATAATAACATTACTACAGGGGACAAGGATGGGCACATTACTTGAAGGGGACCAGGATGGGGAAATTACTACAAGATGAGGACCCCATGGGAAAATTGGCACAAGATGTTGACCAAAATTACTATATGGTGCTAGTTGTAAAACAGTATTACTTACAAAAAGGGGCTAAAATGTAAAAAAAAAAAATTCTAAATAAAGCATGGAAATTTTTTTTACCATTAAAAATACTTTTTATATATCAACTAAAATAAACAAAAACATTTCATTTTATCGCCACATCTGTGATGATTCAAGCTATAAAACCATACCGTAACCCATACGATGAATGCCATGTAAAACATTTTTAAAAAAGCGAGCAAAAAATTCAAGAAAAGCGATCCAAAGGTGTATAAAAAAATTATATGGTATTAAGCGGGCTTCACACGCAGCGACATCGCTAACGAGATGTCGTTGGGGGTCACGGAATTCGTGACGCACATCCGGCCTCGTTAGCGAACGCCGTTGCGTGTGAAATGCAGGAACGACCGTTAACGATCAAAATTACTCACCTAATCGTTGACGAGTCATTCCATTCCCGATTATCGTTGCTGTTGCAGGACGCAAGTTGTTTGTCGTTCCTGCGGCAGCACACATCGCTATGTGTGACACCGCAGGAATGAGGAACATCACCTTACCTGCGGCCGCCGGCAATGAGGAAGGAAGGAGGTGGGCGGGATGTTTGGCCCGCTCATCTCCGCCCCTCCACTTGTACTGGGCGGCCGCTTAGTGACGCCGCACGAACCGCCGCCTTAGAAAGGAGGCGGTTCGCCGGCCACAGCAACGTCGCTAGGCAGGTAAGTATGAGTGACGGGTTTAAGCGATGTTGTGCGCCACAGGCAGTGATTTGCCCGTGACGCACAACCGACGCTAGCGATGTCGCTGCGTGTAAAGCGCCCTTTACTAAAAATGTCACTTTGTCCTGCAAAGAATGCGGCCCCCCAAATAAAGTTTTTTTTTCTATGTGCGGCTCATATACCAGACGAGTTTGTGACCCCTGCCTTAAAGGCGGCGTTACACGCCAAAATATATCGTGCGATCACACCTGCCTCCGTCGTTTGTGCGTCACGGGCAATTTGTTGCCCGTGGCACACAAAGTCGGTAACCCCCGTCACACGTACCTACGTTCCAAACGACCTCGCTGTGGGCGGTGAACATCCTCACACGGGGTGTCACACGGAGCGATGTGTGCAGCCTCGGAAACTAAGAACAACTTACATCCAGGAATGAGACCGATATTTTGAAAATGAGTGACGTGTCAACGAGCAACGATAAGGTGAGTATTTTTGCTCGTTCAGAGTCGCTCGTAGCTGTCACACGCTACGATATGTCAAACGATGCCGGATGTGAGTCACTAATGACGTGACCCCGACGACATATCGTCAGGTGCGTGGCCCTATTCCTGCTTAAGCAGCCCACTGGTGTGCCTGACAGGGTGTGTGCAAGGTGTCTCTAGGATTTGTGAATGCTTGTGGAGGCAGTACTGCAGGATGGAGACCCAGAACCATGGGAGGTTGAAATATTTCAAAATATGGGGGGTTGAGTCCTGCACTGAAGAAAAAAAGTGTGCAGTACCCTGTGACGACCTGAATAGTCTAGGGGCGTCACATTCCCCCTTGGTTAAATGTAGCTCATCCCCGAGCTACAGGACGTCCAGAGGTTAATTTTGTAACTGAAAAAGAGGAAAATAACATTTTTATTAACACTTTCCATCCCTCACAGGGGAGGCACATTACTTAAACGTTTCACTTAAACTCTTAGAGTTCATCTTTTGTAAAAACCTGTGGAACGCTACCGATTGTATTGATAGCGGGGGCTCAACCTGCTACGTTGCAGCCCCTTCCTGCGACAGTCCAGTTCCAATGTCCTGGATCTCATTAACCCGCCACCCAAACAAACCTGACCCGCTGCATTCCTACTTGGGGTACGTGACAGGGTTAAAGTCCCGGATTGAAAAGGACGACTCTGGGAACAGTCCTGAGCAACCTGGTAGCCGTTGCCCTTTTGCAACAAACCCCATCAGGGACCTCCTGGTGCCGTCTACCAGCACCACACCATCCAAGGCCCTGACGGCCTTTTTCCTGTAACAAAGGGTGGAAAAGGGTTCAACAAGGATGGCACAGCCTACTTGCACGTTAGCTGTCCTGTCACCCTCCACCGAGGACCTTGCGACCAGTCCCCGACAGCCTTCCCACTTGGAACAAAAGAGAACGTTCAACAAGGGTGGCAGTCCACACAAAACTTTTTATAAACTTGCAGGTTCCGGTCCCTTAATATCGGGCACTCCTGGACACACTCTAGCAAAGTGCCCTGGTAAACCACAGCGACAGCATATGGGCACCACCACATCCATGGTAGTGGCCGGGGTCTCATCATCCGGAGTGGACTCTTCTTCCACCTCCATTATCTCTAGTTCTTGCACTGCCCGTGATGACATGGATATCCGGTAGCCGTTTCCTCCAAAGCGTGGCACCCATGCAGCCTCTGGAGTGCTGGAACCTGAATCTTCCTCCATTTCCTCGGGTTCCGATTCTGAGTCTATGATCATTGCGACAATCTGATCAGGAGTTGTGACCTGGTCGTCTTCAGCAGGAGTCCAGGAATCCACTGCCGGTGTTGCGGGCAGCGTCTCGGGAACAGCGGTGATCGAGGGCGAAGGCGACAGGGCGATGGCGGTGGCAGACCGGACTCTGCGGCTGGGTTGGCCGGGCGAACTGGAGCTGGATTTCTGCTTACCCACTCCACGCGCAGGGCTTCTCTTTCTTGGGCCGCCCTCCACATCTCAACCCAGACAGCTGTTCCAGGAGCAGCATCCTCAGCTGAACAGTCGCGCTTCTCCAACATCTTGCCTCTGCGGTGCCCAGGAACATTATGGCAGAGTCCTGGTGTCCCTGCTCTACTTCTACTGCTACATGGCGTCATGCCCCCTCGGTTTTTGCTAGCCACTCACTTCCCACTGGGGCACTCTGGGAACTTCCGGTTCCGGCCAAACTCTCAGGACGAAGGGCGGGGCCTCGGCTTCGCGTGCTTTTGGTCTAGAAGATGGCGTTTTGACGCCAAAGATGGCGGGAAATGGTAGCAAATGGCGGGAACGGGATTTTTGACCCGTAGCTTCGCGTTCCAAGGCGCAAGTCACCCAGGTTAGTGGGCCCAGTCCATATCCTGTTCTTGACGCCAGAAATTTGAGGTGTTCCGCCCCTGCAGCGGATTGAACCGCTCAGATCCAGGGGTGGTGATTACTCGTGGCTCGAGGGTCTCCGGACTCGGGGGCTAGGGGCCACACTCAAATGGAAAAGGTGGTGTTTACAGGGGATAGGTATATAGTTCGTGACACCCCCCCGTGGTGTACGGTAATTGGGAGTACCGCCACTGCCGTTCGGAGTACCCAGGGTGTTGGAGTGGGGCAGCAAGATGACGTTACCCTCCACGGGTAGGGGAAGGCCCCGGGACTCTGGATGGTGCTATGGGATGCAGGGGGAGCGCAAGCTCGCTGGTTGCAGGGGTCAGTCGGGTACTCACTCAGCAATAAAGCAGACGCTGACAACAGGGGAAACCAAGTCTCTGACTGCCGCTGCCTCTCGAGGTGAGCTCGTCCGGGTCCCGTCCTCTGCAGCACTGCCTGGTGGTCCGAGACCTGCCTCCTGGCACAAAATTTAGAGTGTCCTTTGTGGCCCATCAGCTTGGAGCTTTCCGGGCCCCGCTCCCCACTATGGCTAAGTGAAGGAGCCTGCTCTCAGGGGCTCACGCTTCAGATTTCAGTGGGCCGCTTGTTTGGAAAGCCCTATCCCCCTCGTTGCGCTAGTGCCCCCGATCTCTGAGCTGGGTGGGAACAGTCCATATATGCCCTGTCCAGGTTAATCACCTGAAGCTTCTCCCTGACCTAGGGTCCGTGTACCCCGCCGTACCTTCGATCCCGGACCGGTGATTAGGTCCAGGCTGCTGACCGTCCTCCAAGACAGGTCCCAGGCACCTAGCCTCAATCCCCTGCGGAGTTCCGACTCCTCTAGGTCCAGACCTAGTCTGCTTCTGTAACTGAATAGGATAACTGAAGTGAGCACTGATATATATACAGTGCTTACAAGTAGTATTCAACCCCCTGCAGATTTAGCAGGTTTGATAAGAAGCAAATAAGTTAGAGCCTGCAAACTTCAAACAAGAGCAGGATTTATTAACAGATGCATAAATCTTACAAACCAACAAGTTATGTTGCTCAGTTAAATTTTAATACATTTTCAACATAAAAGTGTGGGTCAATTATTATTCAACCCCTAGGTTTAATATTTTGTGGAATAACCCTTGTTTGCAATTACAGCTAATAATCGTCTTTTATAAGAGCTGATCAGGCCGGCACAGGTCTCTGGAGTTATATTGGCCCACTCCTCCATGCAGATCTTCTCCAAGTTATCTAGGTTCTTTGGGTGTCTCATGTGGACTTTAATCTTGAGCTCCTTCCACAAGTTTTCAATTGGGTTAAGGTCAGGAGACTGACTAGGCCACTGCAACACCTTGATTTTTTCCCTCTTGAACCAGGCCTTGGTTTTCTTGGCTGTGTGCTTTGGGTCGTTGTCTTGTTGGAAGATGAAATGACGACCCATCTTAAGATCCTTGATGGAGGAGCGGAGGTTCTTGGCCAAAATCTCCAGGTAGGCCGTGCTATCCATCTTCCCATGGATGCGAACCAGATGGCCAGGCCCCTTGGCTGAGAAACAGCCCTGCAGCATGATGCTGTCACCACCATGCTTGACTGTAGGGATGGTATTCTTGGGGTCGTATGCAGTGCCATCCAGTCTCCAAACGTCACGTGTGTGGTTGGCACCAAAGATCTCGATCTTGGTCTCATCAGACCAGAGAACCTTAAACCAGTCTGTCTCAGAGTCCTCCAAGTGATCATGAGCAAACTGTAGACGAGCCTTGACATGACGCTTTGAAAGTAAAGGTACCTTACGGGCTCGTCTGGAACTGAGACCATTGCGGTGGAGTACGTTACTTATGGTATTGACTGAAACCAATGTCCCCACTGCCATGAGATCTTCCCGGAGCTCCTTCCTTGTTGTCCTTGGGTTAGCCTTGACTCTTCGGACAAGCCTGGCCTCGGCACGGGAGGAAACTTTCAAAGGCTGTCCAGGCCGTGGAAGGCTAACAGTAGTTCCATAAGGCTTCCACTTCCGGATGATGCTCCCAACAGTGGAGACAGGTTGGCCCAACTCCATGGAAAGGGTTTTGTACCCCTTGCCAGCCTTGTGACCCTCCACGATCTTGTCTCTGATGGCCTTGGAATGCTCCTTTTGTCTTTCCCATGTTGACCATGTATGAGTGCTGTTCACAAGTTTGGGGAGGGTCTTAATTAGTCAGAAAAGGCTGGAAAAAAAGATAATTAATCCAAACATGTTAAAATCATTGTTCTTTGTGCCTGAAATACTTCTTAATACTTTAGGGGAACCAAACAGAATTCTGGTGGTTTGAGGGGTTGAATAATAAATGACCCTCAAAATAAACTTTTCTCAATTTAAAAAAAAAAAAAAGAAAAAAAGAAATAACATTCTTTTTTGCTGCAGTGCATTTCACACTTCCAGGCTGATCTACAGTCCAAATGTCACAATGCCAAGTGAATTCCGAATGTGTAAACCTGCTAAATCTGCAGGGGGTTGAATACTACTTGTAGGCACTGTATTATGAGTGCAAGCCAAAAAATACATACTATATAAGGATAAGGCTGCACATCAAACTTAGATAATAGTATAATGCCTCAAGCATATGGAAAAATATTGGAAAATACAATGAAAAATGCTACTTGCTAACTTGATGTGAATAATGAATTGCATACCTGCCATGAATATTAGGAAAAAGGAGATATTTAGCAATCGCATTGATCAATGTAACTGAGCCCCAAAACCTCGTCAAGGTATATCTCTATATTGGGGTCCCTAGCTCTGTGACCCTAACTGTGTGTCATCTCATTGCAATTAAAAACTGCTGTGGGTGCAGAGGGGTAACCAAGGACTTTCTTATATAGGAGATGGAAAAAAACATGGCTGAAAGGGGCGGAGCTGTGTTCACATTCAGAAAAAAAACTACATATAACTGAATAGGATAACTGAAGTGAGCACTAATATATATATTATGAGTAAAGTAAAAAAATACATACTATATAAGCTTCCGTCGCCACAGGAACATTGCACCCCAGCCAGCGGTGTGATGTCCCATTCTGGGTAAGGAAAGGGGTGAACGCCGGTCCACAGGCAAATTTGCACAACACCATTGTTAGGTACACACAGGGACCAGGGACAGTGGCAGCTACCCTCCCATGCTACATGCTGGGAGGGGCCATAAGACCCATCCCTGCTCCCATAGGGTGGTAGCTTAGCAACTGGGGGGTGGGAGGAGCCACCAGAGAGAAGAGTAGTAAGGAAGGTCAGAGTGTAGTGAGATGAAGTTAGAGAGAAGAGAGAGAAGGAAGGAGTGTGAGGAGGTCTGCGGGAGGCAGAGGAGAAGGAGAGACCGTAGGAAAGAGCTCTAGTCAGTCAGGAGCAAGAAGAAGAAAGAGACGCTTCCTGGTGAAGACCCTGGGACCCGGTAGGTCCAGGTGACACCAAGTAGAACAGAGGGGATTCCAGGGCCACAGAGATCTTTCAGGCTCGTGGCCTGTTCCACAGAAACATCGGTGGAGGGATCAGGCCGCATACAGGGAACGGTCCCTAGAAGCTGGAGGACATAAAAGTCAGATCCAAAGGCAAAAGCCGCGGCCCAGGGTAGCTGCAAGCAAACCGGGCCACAGCCCACAGCAGAACCTCTGGAAAGGGGGTAAACTACCGACAGGCAAGCCCCTGGCCTGGAGGCTGTAGTGGAGGCCAAGCCAGGTCCATCCATAAAAGGCGAGGCTTAGAAGACGACCGAGAAAGAGACACAATAGAGGAGTGTACCGGCTTTTGCCCCCAGATCTACCCAGGATCGGCGGAGGTCCCTGACAGTGGGTCTCAGCAGTCCAGAGGCACCAGTGTGCACCTACCAGGAACTGTGAGTAAACACCTTGAAATTGCACCCTCTGGAGTTTCCTCAGTTATTCCGCCGGCACTACATCGACACTTACAAGCAAAAACTGTTGCCCCGGGGTACCGCTCCACCTGTGGGGAGCAGGACCATCCAAGCTGCCATTACATCAGCCCCGGAGGCCCCATACAGCAGCGGCGGCTTAATAGCCGCAAACCACAGGTGGCGTCACAAATATAAACTTTAATCACCTCCACTGAAGCCATATTAATTGACTCCCGCCAGGGTCACGGAGTCGGGCCCCGCCACCACTGACTACCCCCGGACTAGTCTGGCCCGGCACCGGGTGTCCCATAGCCCTGGGGTGGGCGGGTCACATCTCCCCTGGGAGCTACAACTCCCAGCTTCCTCAGAGCTCCTCACAGCTCGAGGGCTACCACTCAACTCTGGGGAGCTGCTACTCCCAGCCCCTCACTCACTGGGAGTTGCTTCTTTTCTGCCTGTCAGCTCTGCACTTCCTGCCTCGCTAACTTCCCCCCTCCCACCACTCTGTATGACCCCTAGGTGGGCGGCCCTATTCCTGCTTAAGCAGCCCACTGGTGTGCCTGACAGGTGTGGTGCAAGGTGTATCTAGGATTTGTGAATGCTGGTGGAGGCAGTACTGCAGGATGGAGACCCAGAACCATGGGAGGTTGAGTCCTGCACTGAAGAAGAAGAGCGTGCAGTACCCTGTGACGACCTGAATAGTCCAGGGGCGTCACAGAAACATGGCTGCTTCTCCTGGTTCTGATATACAAAGTCCAGAATATGATGGACACGCCATAATTTAAGCTCAGATCAGGGACTTAACTGTGTTTACAGTCATACACTGATCCTAAGGTTTCCAACAGCTCCCTTTAGCTGATATGAAAAGACCAATACACGGGGCTGTATGAGTGCGGTACAGTATACACCAGGAGGGGGACAGTTGATACCAGGAGAGGGACAGTACCGAAAGAAAAGGGGGAGATCCCACTCACCTGTTCCTGAGATCAAATCCTGACCGTGCAAGGAAAAAAAAGGCAGGCAAACCTCAGCAGCAGCATAGATGAAGTGTGAATCCAGCAAATAGGTCCAAAAATAGATTAGAATAGATTCGTGCTTTATTTCATGTTCATTAAAAAATTCCATCATGAATTCAAGGGAAAATACAAGTATTTTCCCTTGAATTCATGATGGAATTTTTTTAATGAACATGAAATAAAGCACGAATCTATTCTAATCTATTTTTGGACCTGTTTGCTGGATTCACACTTCATCCAGGAGGGGGACAGTATATACCAGGTGGGGCCCAGGATGGTGATATACTGTATATTCGAGGATGTGGACATTTTTACCAGGAAGGGGTTATATATACACCAGGATCTGGGCTAGAATGGGGCACATACTGTATATACTAGGATGGGGGGCATATATATCAGGATGGGGGCACATATTTACGAGGAAGGAGCCCAGGATGGAGGACATTAGAACAGAGTGGGGGGCATTACAACATAATGGGGGGCATATGTCTTTATAGAATTTGGAATGCTAAATGTATGCATACATATACATACATATGACCAACAAATGGGGGGGGCGGGGCAGTTCCAAATTTTACACCAGGGCCAGTGATCTCTAGTTACGCCACTGACAAATACTATTAAAGACTTGCAATAATCAGGGGCCCCGCTGGAGCTTTTGCATTGGGCCCCTGAGCTTCATGTTACATCACTGGCTCAGATGTTTAATTACGGTACTTTAGAAATTCCAACAACTAGACTTGGGCTTTGTCTTCAGTCTAGTTGTAATTTCTGCTTTCTTCCTTTGTTGTATGTGACTAAAGGCTACAAATCACATCTTCCGTTGGGTGTGAACACTTTTACAAAATCGAGTGTGAAATTTCCAAGATGCTGAGTCACCATCAGACGCTGCACAGTAAATGACTGTCCGTGTACAAATGAGTAACACAATGAGGAAGCGGTCATAAGCCTAGATGGAGGTTTCACTCCTGAAAGGCCATATGGACACACATGATCTTAGTGAGAAAAGCCCCTTAGGGTATGTGCGCACGTTGCTTTTTACCTGCTTTTTTTGCGGCTTTTTCTTCTGCGCTGTTTAATGCCAAAATGGATGTGTTCTTCTATTCAAGCAAAGTCTATGGGAATTTGGGTTTCTTGTTCACACTATGTTGTTCAAAATGCTGCCTTTTTGTGGCAGAACTTTGGTCAAAAACTCAGCTTTGCAGTGCAAAACCCAAATGGCAAAAACAATTGACATGTTGCTTCTTTGAAAAGCTGAGTTTTTGGCCAAAGTTCTGCCACAAAAAGGCAGCATTTTGAACAACAATAGTGTGAACAAGAAACCCAAATTCCCATAGACTTTGCTTGAATTGAAGAACACATCCATTTTGGCAATAAACAGCGCAGAAGAAAAAGCAGCAAAAAAGCAGGTAAAAAGCAACGTGCGCACATACCCTTAGGCCTACAGAGATGTGTATTCTTGATCTGTGTCATGGATCTAACGTTCCCATTCACATCTATGGATCAGTGAAAAATACAGATACACGGATGAAGTAGCGTACCTTGAAATTCATGGGCCCCAGTGCAAAATCTCCAATAGGGCCCCCAACTTTTATAAACCTTTATTATTAATAATAATAATAATAATAGTAATAATAATAATAATGGTTTTCTCATATGGGCCAAAGAGACATTTTGGACCACCTAAGATCCATGGCCCGTGTGCAACTGCAACCCCTGCACCTACTATAATACTACCCTACACGGGACCCTTAGTGTGTCTCCCTTTTTCACTGATTAAAGGGAATCTGTCACCTGTTTTTTTGCCACCTAATCTGAGAGCAGCATAATGTAGGTGCAGAGATCCTGATTCCAGCGATGTGCCACTAACTGGCCTGCTTAGTGTATGTATGATAAAATCCCTGTTTAATCAGCAGGAGATTATCATTACAGGACTACTTGGCATGCTGCAGGTAGTCCAGCATATTCATGAGCTCTGTATAACCGCTAGATTTACAGCAGAGGAAACATTGATGTTATCAAAATGACAACAAAGAGCCCAGTAAGTGACACATCTCTGAAATCAGGGTCTCTGTCTCTACATTATGCTGCTCTCAGATGGAGGAGCAAAAACCTGGTGACAGATTCCCTTTAATTGATAGGGAAGCTTGGAATTTGGTTTCTTTTTGGTTTTTTTTTGCATAGCAAAATAACAAATGAAAGACTGATGGTAAAAACGGATGACCCAGACGTAAAATAGATGAGAATCAGATCCAGCAAACTGATGAAAACTGTCCTTTCCAGTGCACACAATGAAATCCACAGCAAAAATCCAAATGGGAGGATTTTAACAAGACTTTTTAAGGCTATGTGATGCACCACAATACATGACTGAAGGAGATGTAGCTGCTGCAGATCCACGTGTATATGTGGCGCCCCCTGAGGCTACCGTCGCCGCAGAGGTACTGCACCTCAGCCAGAGATGTGGTGCCCCATCCTGGGTAAGGCTACTTTCACACATCCGGCTTGAGCTCTGCGGCTCAATCCGGCTGTGAAAGCTATGCAACGGATGCGGTGAACACACCGCATCCTTTGCATAAGTTTTTCTTTTGCGGCCAGTCCGGTTTTTGCCGCTTGCGGCATGCTACTGAGCATGCGCAGTGGCAAAAACCGCATGCGGCGGCCGGATGCGGTTATTGCCGCATCGCGCCGCATCCGGCCGCCATAGGCATGCATTGAAAAATGCGCCACATCGGCCGAATGCGGCGCGATGCGGTTTTTTTTGCCGCACGAAAAAACGTGCCAGGCAACGTTCCATCCGACCGCCGCATCGGCTAAATCTGCCGCATGCGGCAAAAACCGGACCGAACGGGAGCCCATGCGGCACAATGCGGCACTAATTAAAGTCTATGCAGGAAAATCGCAACCGGCAGCAAAAAAAAAACGGTTGCGATTTTCCTGCAAAGTGCCGGAGTGTGCCGCATTGCAGAAACCGGAGGTGTGAAAGCAGCCTAAGTAAGAGGCCATCTACCGGTTCACGCACCAAAAACCCACAGACACCCAATTGTTAGCTCACACATTAGATCAGGGCCGGGGCAGGCCCCATTAATGCTGCGACCAGTAGTCTGAGTATGACACTTAGGCTATGTGCACTGTCTCTAGAATCATCCAGGGGGTGGAGCTTGGTGGGTGAGGTGTCTGAGGTAAAATGGGCGGAGCTAAGTTTGAATGTTGACTGTTGACAGAGTCAGTCAGTCAGGAGCAGGGAGGAGACCGACGAGGAGTGAGGACCCCGGGGTCCTGCTCAACTCTGAGGAGATGGAAGAAGGGATCCCAGTGACTTAGGGGAAGTGTGTCACACAGCCCTATAGTCGCGTTTCACAGGCAACAGCTCAAGGTAAAGGAATTGTTCGCAAACGGGGTTCCGGACCCTAGGCTAGGATGATACTTCAGGACTTCCTAGTAACACTGGAGGCCAGGGTGGCTGTACGCACCTTTGTGCCACAAGCAGCACACAAATCCACTGGAAGGGGAGCACAGAGGACCAGGGAACCAGGCAGGCAGAAATCCCTTTGAAGGTCCCCAGAGGGAGCCAGGCAGGCAGAAGTCCCATTGCTGGTCCACGGTCCCTGGCTCAGGGCACTCTGTGTGGAGGCACAGGACAGGAGGGTGAGAGTCAGCGCAGAGAGACGGCCAGGAAAGGCAAACAAAGGGTGTACTGGTACTCCTACCTCCCAACTTTTCAAGAAAGGAAAGAGGGACAAGGTATGCGGCGTGCGCAGCGCGCCGCAGCAAATTTTGACCACGCCCCTAGCCACACCCCCTTCACTACACCCATTTGGCAGTAAGGGTCATTCAGCAGATGCCCCGGACTGTTCATTCATATTCATAGCAGTCAGAATTTTTTTATATTTCTGTGTCACTATATGACATGTTGCTTATTTGTGCCTATAAATCCGTGTTCACACGTTGCATAAATTCTGTTTCTTTTTGTTTCTGTCTGCACCAAACTACACAATAACAATCTTCTCTGTTTTTTCCATTTTTGCTGCATTTTTTCTGCCTTTTCTCCATTATTTAATGTGTTTTTGGTTCAATGTGAATCTGCGTTTTTAAGTGTTTTTATTGTACTGAGAAGCTTCTTCCTGTATTTTTTAAGCTCCACATAGAAAGCTCCAGAGAAAAAAAACCCCGAAAACCGCAGAATTCAGCGGCGTCTTTTCATGGAATCACATCCACTTTACTTGGACAATTAAACACAGCAGAATAAATGTGCAAAAATACAGCAGAAAAAAATGCAGCATTTACACTACATGGGAATATGGACTAATTGTCCAAGCAAAGTGGATGAGATGTCATGAAATCTCCGCCCCTTTTGCGTGGAAAGACGCCGCTGAACTGTGCGGATTTGGTGTTTCTTTATAAGCTTCAGGATTCACATCAGCAACAAACGTATCAAATAAGGGGGGGACAATGTATAAAAAAATACCGCAAACACGCAATAATCAGAGAACATTGTTATTGCACTCTTGGCGCGGACACCTGCAGAAAAAAATGCAGCATTTACGCTATGTGTGAACACGGCCTCAGTGATACATTTTTATTACATTTTTTATGGGTTTTAATAAAGAAAAATAATAAATTGCGCCTTTTTTTACGCCATTTACCAATCCCCATAAATAACCTGATCGCTGTGTTGGTCAGTTCATTACGATTACAGGGACACCAAATATGTCCATGTTATTTGCTGATTTGTGATACTTATTATTTTATAAAAAAGTGTAATAAAATTACATTATTCTATTTTTTTTATTATTTTTAGTAATTTTATTAGAAGAAAAAAAAATCCTCTTTTCCTCTCTCTCTAGAATACAGGACACAGAGACACTGCTGTGTACAATGGAGCTGTGTCCTGTGTAATCTGCTGTGTAAGAGGCTGCATTGTAGGTTTATTTATGTAAAATCCTCCCTCTGACATCATCAATCCTAGTGGCTCAACAGCTAGAGCAGCTAGGAAAGCTAGGAGGCTGCTGGACACAAGTTTTGAACGTTGCTGGTTTGAATCCAAGGTGGTGAAGATAAAAAAAAATAAATTGTATTTGTATTTTTTTCCTCATTTCTTTATAGTAGTTTTATGGGAACAAATGAATCTGACTCTTTCCTTCACCTACATTGAGATACAGTATTTATCTATCTATCTACCTATCTATCTCTATCCCTCTATCTATATCTATCCCTCTATCTATCTATCTGTCTGTCTGTCTGTCTATCTATCCCTCTATCTATGATTCTATCTATCTATCTATCTATGATTCTATCTATCTATGATTCTAGCTCTGATTCTATCTATCTATGATTCTATTTATCTATCTATCTATGATTCTATCTCTATCTATCTATAATCTGTCGTGTATCTATATATCCCTCTATCATCCATCCCTCTATCATCCATCCATCCCACTATCATCCATCCCTCCCTCTATCCCTCCATTCATCCCTCCATTCATCCATCCCTCCCTCTATCCCTCCATTCATCCCTCTATCATCCATCTCTCCATCATCCATCCCTCCCTCTATCCCTCCATTCATCCCTCTATCATCCCTCCCTCCCTCTATCCCTCCATTCATCCCTCTATCATCCATCCATCCCTCCGTCTATCCCTCCATTCATCCCTCTATCATCCATCCATCCCGCCCTCTATCTCTCCATTCATCCCTCCAGTCATCCTTCTATCATCCATCCATCCCTCCCTCTATCCCTCCATTCATCCCTCTATCATCCATCCATCCCTCTATCATCCATCCCTCCCTCCCTCTATCCCTCCATTCATCCCTCTATCATCCATCCATCCCTCCCTCTATCCCTCCATTCATCCCTCCATTCATCCCTCTATCATCCCTCTATCATCCATCCCTCCCTCTATCCCTCCATTCATCCATCCATTCATCCCTCTATCATCCATCCATCCCTCCCTCTATCCCTCCATTCATCCCTCTATCATCCATCCATCCCTCCCTCTATCCCTCCATTCATCCCTCTATCATCCATCCATCCCTCCCTCTATCCCTCCATTCATCCCTCCATTCATCCCTCTATCATCCCTCTATCATCCATCCCTCCCTCTATCCCTCCATTCATCCATCCATTCATCCCTCTATCATCCATCCATCCCTCCCTCTATCCCTCCATTCATCCCTCTATCATCCATCCATCCCTCCCTCTATCCCTCCATTCATCCCTCTATCATCCATCCATCCCTCCCTCTATCCCTCCATTCATCCCTCTATCATCCATCCATCCCTCCCTCTATCCCTCCATTCATCCATCCATTCATCCCTCTATCATCCATCCATCCCTCCCTCAATCCCTCCATTCATCCCTCTATCATCCCTCCCTCTATCCCTCCATTCATCCCTCCATTCATCCCTCTATCATCCATCCATCCCTCCCTCTATTCCTCCATTCATCCCTCTATCATCCATCCATCCCGCCCTCTATCTCTCCATTCATCCCTCCAGTCATCCTTCTATCATCCATCCATCCCTCCCTCTATCCCTCCATTCATCCCTCTATCATCCATCCATCCCTCTATCATCCATCCCTCCCTCCCTCTATCCCTCCATTCATCCCTCTATCATCCATCCATCCCTCCGTCTATCCCTCCATTCATCCCTCTATCATCCATCCATCCCGCCCTCTATCTCTCCATTCATCCCTCCAGTCATCCTTCTATCATCCATCCATCCCTCCCTCTATCCCTCCATTCATCCCTCTATCATCCATCCCTCCCTCCCTCTATCCCTCCATTCATCCCTCTATCATCCATCCATCCCTCCCTCTATCCCTCCATTCATCCCTCCATTCATCCCTCTATCATCCCTCTATCATCCATCCCTCCCTCTATCCCTCCATTCATCCATCCATTCATCCCTCTATCATCCATCCATCCCTCCCTCTATCCCTCCATTCATCCCTCTATCATCCATCCATCCCTCCCTCTATCCCTCCATTCATCCCTCTATCATCCATCCATCCCTCCCTCTATCCCTCCATTCATCCCTCTATCATCCATCCATCCCTCCCTCTATCCCTCCCTCTATTCCTCCATTCATCCCTCCATTCATCCCTCTATCATCCATCCATCCCTCCCTCTATCCCTCCATTCATCCCTCTATCATCCATCCATCCATCCCTCCCTCTATCCCTCCATTCATCCCTCTATCATCCATCCCTCCCTCCCTCTATCCCTCCATTCATCCCTCCATTCATCCCTCTATCATCCATCCATCCCTCCCTCTATCCCTCCATTCATCCATCCATTCATCCCTCTATCATCCATCCATCCCTCCCTCAATCCCTCCATTCATCCCTCTATCATCCCTCCCTCTATCCCTCCATTCATCCCTCCATTCATCCCTCTATCATCCATCCATCCCTCCCTCTATTCCTCCATTCATCCCTCTATCATCCATCCATCCCGCCCTCTATCTCTCCATTCATCCCTCCAGTCATCCTTCTATCATCCATCCATCCCTCCCTCTATCCCTCCATTCATCCCTCTATCATCCATCCATCCCTCCCTCTATCCCTCCATTCATCCCTCCATTCATCCCTCTATCATCCCTCTATCATCCATCCCTCCCTCCCTCTATCCCTCCATTCATCCCTCTATCATCCATCCATCCCTCCCTCTATCCCTCCATTCATCCCTCTATCATCCATCCATCCCTCCCTCTATCCCTCCATTCATCCCTCTGACATCATCAATCCTAGTGGCTCAACAGCTAGAGCAGCTAGGAAAGCTAGGAGGCTGCAGGACACAAGTTTTGAACGTTGCTGGTTTGAATCCAAGGTGGTGAAGATAAAAAAAAATAAATTGTATTTGTATTTTTTTTCCTCATTTCTTTATAGTAGTTTTATGGGAACAAATGAATCTGACTCTTTCCTTCACCTACATTGAGATACAGTATTTATCTATCTATCTATCTATCTATCTACCTATCTATCTCTATCCCTCTATCTATATCTATCCCTCTATCTATCTATCCCTCTATCTATGATTCTATCTATCTATCTATCTATCTATCTATCTATGATTCTATCTATCTATGATTCTAGCTCTGATTCTATCTATCTATGATTCTATTTATCTATCTATGATTCTATCTCTATCTATCTATAATCTGTCGTGTATCTATATATCCCTCTATCATCCATCCCTCTATCATCCATCCATCCCACTATCATCCATCCATCCCTCCCTCTATCCCTCCATTCATCCCTCCATTCATCCATCCCTCCCTCTATCCCTCCCTCTATCCCTCCATTCATCCCTCTATCATCCATCTCTCCATCATCCATCCCTCCCTCTATCCCTCCATTCATCCCTCCATTCATCCCTCTATCATCCATCCCTCCCTCTATCCCTCTATTCATCCCTCTATCATCCATCCATCCCTCCCTCTATCCCTCCATTCATCCCTCTATCATCCATCCATCCCGCCCTCTATCTCTCCATTCATCCCTCCAGTCATCCTTCTATCATCCATCCATCCCTCCCTCTATCCCTCCATTCATCCCTCTATCATCCATCCATCCCTCCCTCTATCCCTCCATTCATCCCTCCATTCATCCCTCTATCATCCATCCCTCCCTCCCTCTATCCCTCCATTCATCCCTCTATCATCCATCCATCCCTCCCTCTATCCCTCCATTCATCCCTCCCTCTATCCCTCCATTTATCCCTCCATCCCTCCCTCTATCCCTCCATTCATCCATCCATTCATCCCTCTATCATCCATCCATCCCTCCCTCTATCCCTCCATTCATCCCTCTATCATCCATCCATCCCTCCCTCTATCCCTCCATTCATCCCTCTATCATCCATCCATCCCTCCCTCTATCCCTCCATTCATCCCTCTATCATCCATCCATCCATCCCTCCCTCTATCCCTCCATTCATCCCTCCATTCATCCCTCTATCATCCATCGATCCCTCCCTCCCTCTATCCCTCCATTCATCCCTCCATTCATCCCTCTATCATCCATCCATCCCTCCCTCTATCCCTCCATTCATCCATCCATTCATCCCTGTCATCCATCCATCCCTCCCTCAATCCCTCCATTCATCCCTCTATCATCCCTCCCTCTATCCCTCCATTCATCCCTCTATCATCCATCCATCCCTCCCTCTATTCCTCCATTCATCCCTCTATCATCCATCCCTCCCTCTATCCCTCCATTCATCCCTCTATCATCCATCCATCCCTCCCTCTATACCTCCCTCTATCCCTCCATTCATCCCTCCATTCATCCCTCTATCATCCATCCATCCCTCCCTCTATTCCTCCATTCATCCCTCTATCATCCATCCCTCCCTCTATCCCTCCATTCATCCCTCCATTCATCCCTCTATCATCCATCCATCCCTCCCTCTATCCCTCCATTCCTCCCTCTATCATCCATCCATCCCTCCCTCTATCCCTCCATTCATCCCTCTATCATCCATCCATCCCTCCCTCTATTCCTCCATTCATCCCTCTATCATCCCTCCCTCCCTCTATCCCTCCATTCATCCCTCCATTCATCCCTCTATCATCCATCCCTCCCTCCCTCTATCCCTCCATTCATCCCTCTATCATCCATCCATCCCTCCCTCTATCCCTCCATTCATCCCTCCATTCATCCCTCTATCATCCATCCATCCCTCCATTCATCCCTCCATTCATCCCTCTATCATCCATCCATCCCTCCATCTCTCCATTCATCCCTCTATCATCCATCCATCCCTCCCTCCATCCCTCCATTCATCCATCCATTCATCCCTCTATCATCCATCCATCCCTCCCTCTATCCTTCCCTCTATTCCTCCATTCATCCCTCTATCATCCATCCCTCTATCCCTCCCTCTATCCCTCCATTCATCCCTCTATCATCCATCCATCCCTCCATTCATCCCTCCATTCATCCCTCTATCATCCATCCATCCCTCTCTTTATCCCTCCCTCTATCCCTCCCTTTATCCCTCCCTCTATCCCTCCATTCATCCCTCCATTCATCCATCCATCCCTCCATCCATCTTTGCAGCTGAATAATCTCTCTGGTGTCTCACCTTCAGTATAGAGGTCAAGATAACAAAATCTTCCTATGGGTTTCATTACAGGAAGTAGCTCAGTGGTAGAGCTGCTGCCTTTGAAACAATGAACTCACAGTTCCACGTGTTCAAGTCTGGCTGCCCCGATAATCCAGAGCCGATGATAATTTAATTTAATTTATTCACTGCACTGAGGGGAGGAGGCGGGACATCAGCTGTGAGCCGCGGGAGTGCGGGACACACCTCTAAAATCGTGGCAGTCCCGCAGAATCCGGGACGGTTGGGAGGTATGCTGGTACTGGCCTCGGGATCGGTGGTTGTGTGACGCCCCTGGACTATCAGGTCATCACAGGGTATTGTACAATCTGCCCTCCCGTGCAGTATCCACCTCCTTCTTGGTTATGGGTCCCCAACTATATGGTGTTGCCTACATCAGCTAATCAAAATCCTAGGTACACTCTGCACCACACCCACCAGACACACCAGTGGACGGCCTGAGTGGAATAGAGTCGCCCACCTGGGGGGTTGGAGAGAGGAGGTCAGGAGTGTCAGGAGGGAGGAGTTGAGTTTGAGAAGTAAAAGAGAGAGGAGGTCAGGAGCAGGGCTCCTAGGAAGCTATCTAGGTGGCAGACGGTGGTCTGGGCCTAGAGGAGCTGGGCCCCCGGTCGCAGAGGATCGTGGCAAGGGGCACGGATCTGTTGAGGAGGACAGCCGGCGGCCTTACACCATCACCGGGCTTGGGCCTGGTCACGACGGGGTACGTGGACCCTAGGTCAGGAAGTAGCTTCAGGCAACCTGACAATTCACCTGACGAGAACGGAGCCTTCAAGATCCACTCTCCACCTGCTCCAAAATCTGGGTACTAGCGCAACGAGGGAGATAGGACTTTCCACTGAAGACGGTCCAGAAAATCCCAAGCGTGAACCCTGAGAGCAAGCTCCCACACTTAGCCATAGTGGGGAGCGGGACCATACTACCGGGACCAACAGAGAAGTAAACTTAGTGCCAGGAGGCAGGTCACGGGTCAGCAGGCAGCACCATTGGAGATGGGACCCGAACAAGCTCCCCTCAGCGGCAGCGGTGTTCAGAACTTTGGTTTATCCAGTTGTCGGTGTCAGCTTAATGGACTGCGTGAGTACGCAAATGACCCCTTTGCATCCAACGGCACTCCCCCACCGTCACCGAGCCCCAGGGCATCCCCCCTACCCGTAGAGGTTCACAACACCTGGCTGCCCCATTCCATCACCCCCGGGTACTCCCAACTGCAGCGGTGGTACTCCAATTACCACATACCACGGGTGACGTCATGAACTCTTAATACATCCCCCTGTAAATACCCCCTTCATTTGAGTGGCCGCACAACCCCCAGGTCCGGAGACCCCTTGAGCCACCGCGGATCCGGATCCGAGCAGTTCGGCTGCTGGCACGGGGGTGGCACAGTTGCTCATCACTGAGGATCCCTGCACACTGTGGATGGACTAAAATGGCTGTCAAGCTTGAACCAGTACAGTGAGTAAAAGACTATTGTTGCAAAGCCCTGGTATCGTCTCCATTCATCCTGCGTCACAACCTGCCATCATAGACTTTTCATATTATCAACGGTGATCTCGGGGTCCCACTCCACCTGTGGGAAGTAAGAACACCTCAGCTGCGCCCTCATCATCTACCCCTTGGAAACCCACAGCGCAGATGTGGCCCACATAGCCACAAAACCACAGGTGGCGTCACAAACTTAATTCCACTGTAATATAATCATCATCCCCCTTTATTTATAAGACACCGCCAGCGTCACGGAGCCGGACCCTGCCACCGCTGACATCCCCGGACTAGTCCGGCCCGATTCTGAGTACCCCCGACCTTGGAGTGGGCGTGTCATATACAGGCAATAAAGGAAAAATGTTTTTTTCTGCTTTACTGTTGAAGACTTTAGGATGGAAGAGACCAGGAAACATCAGTAGATCTAATGTGGTTTATTCTACGCGTTTCGAAGCTATCCAGCTGATCCTGAGGCAGACGTTGGATAGTTTTGAAACGCGTAGGATAAACTGCATTTGATCTTATGATGTTTCCTGGATGCTTCCATCCTCAAATCTTCAACAGCAGCACAGAAAAAAAGTTGTTGTTTTTTTAGCCCTTCCTTTATTGCCATGTAGCTTTAGTCTTTAGGCCAGGGCTAAACGGTCATTTTGCATGCGACACAGCTCACAGAGCCAGGGATTGCTTTATGCTGTTGTGTCGCCCAGGGCTATGGGGTACTCGGTCCCGGGTTGTATATATAAGGGGATGCTGTGTCACGATTGTGTAATGGCCGGTGTCCGGTTTTGTGACCCTGGGGACGCTTTTTGAAAGGGAACATATACAGGGTAGATGGTAGATGATAGAGTTTATATTGTGACGCCACTTGCGGGTTGCGGTTATGGTGATGGAACCGCCGCAGCACAATCGGTTACCACTGCGGCTGATGTTGATGGCAGCTGGGATGGTAGGCCCTCCGCAAGCAGGGCCGGGTCCCAGAGAGTGAATGGTGGGATCCGGTGCAGAAAGAAGGGAGACCAGACGGTGGGGATGCAGTGCAACTTCTGTTTCACTCACGGTGGTGTTGGGCTGTGGCACTGAGGACGGATGGTGCAGACCTCTGGTCCCTTTTGTCCCAGTGCCGGTGTGGTGACCTGGTAGTCTCTTTCCCCGGCACCTCTCACTGGTTGGTGGAACCCCATGGCTTGGAGCGGTTGTGGGTCCCTTACTGTCTGTCAGCAGTCTCTCATCCGTACGGCGGGCAGTGCAAACCCTGTAGGGTCGGTATTCTGTTCCGGCCCGTGGCTCAATCTTTCCTGCTTGTGCCCCTGGATTCCTGGGTCAGTGAGGTCCGTGAAGGTCCCCTCACTGTGCAGGTGTTTGTCAGGTTGCCCGAAGCTGTCGCCTGACCTAAGGCACTGTGCCCCGTTGGTGCTCTGGTTCCAGGGATACCTGGCTGAACCCTCCCTGGCAACCACTCTCCTTTGCCACCTAGGTCACTGTTACACGACCCCGTCTGGAGACACGTCCGTCCCCTTCAACTGTCACTCCGGACTCCCTGACTGTTCTGTTTCTGTCCCCTCCCACCGGGTTGTCGGCTAGTGGACTGGACTGGCTCCACCTCTGGGCAACCATCCATTGGGTCCTGGACTAGTCAGTCACCCCTAATTGGGAGTGAGAAACTGGGGATGTTCTATGTTTTGGTGGTACCGGCACTGGTCTTCCAGGTCCCTGGGGGTAGGCCCTGCATCTTTGTCAGGATGCAGTACCTAGTAGTGCCCTGAGGGGCTCAGGGGCGCTACACTGTTGCTACGTCACATGTATCGGACATTTTGCACCTTGCTTGCAGGTCACAGAGAGATCCTGTTGTGAGGTAAATCCGGAGATATGACGATAAATCATGATATTCAAGTATGTCAGGAAGCCCTCTCCTGGTGTCACCCCCCCTTTCCTTCACACAACTGGTTTAGCAACAAATCCCATGGCCATCTCCTGTGATATGGAGATGAGGTGGTGTGGGAACAATGGACACAGGATGACTCCCTGCCGTCACCCTGTAACAACAAGAGTTGTATCTCATTAGCAAGGCTATGGAACTAGCTAGACAGAACGACTCCAGTAAAAAATGGTTCATATCTCGCAAGCCATATTTCCGATAAATACGGCAACCATAAAAATGGTGTCTCCGCATGCGGACGATGCCGGCACACCCTTTTTATGGGAGCAGGACATTGGGAAATGCCCCAGGCGTGATATCAGCCAATGGGGAACTGGCAGGCAGGTCATGAGTCCCCTCGTTCTGTAGCTAAATTCATAACTGTCACAATGAGAGCATTGGCGTCCGCCTACGACGCTCCCAGGCAAAGTTATGGCCCATATTCCATGTTGTGGATTGTCCATAACTCAAGCCAGGGGTGGAGCAGTGCTCCCTCTGAGGTCACTAAGGTAGGAGGGGACCTGGATTTGCCCAGGTTGATAACCCTACTTCGGCCATTTTCCAGGGTTCTTTTCGCTGGGGGCACGTGTAGGAAACATCTGTGGGAAGGATCCTAGAAACCTGGGTACAGCGCCCCCCTGTGGCCAGACGCAACAAGGTAACTGCTGGAACTGTGTATGCCTGTTTGTAACCCATGCTTTGATTGTAACTGTACTCTGACATATGTATATTCTGTAGATCTCCTATTGTATATATTGTAGTTTCTAGTGTGGCTTTAGGCTGATTAAATTATATAATTAATCTTGGGCTGTTCTGTTATCTCGATCTTGAATCCCACGTCTGTGTGTTCGGCTAATAGTTACCGTAAATCGGTTGGTGGCAGCGAATTGTGCCAAGGATTATTGTGGGGAGGCCAGTGAGATTCGGGGAGATTTTATATATTCCGCCCGCGGAGGTCGGGGGAATATATACCTTACTCTCACCGGGGACCCTTCAATAATCGGCATAAGTAGTATAGCGGCCTCCTTGCATATTGTCGGGCAATTCCATAATTGGCCTGACTATAAGAGGGGCGCTAGAGAGCGCGTCACGTGCTCTGTCTGTCGGTCGGGAGGTATAAAGGAGGGGTGACCCCCACTTGTTACCCCCCGATTGTGACGTACTGGTAGCCAGCGCGGGGGATTTCTGAGTGACCCCCCCGGTGGTTTGTGACAGTCACTGTTACACGACCCCGTCTGGAGACACGTCCGTCCCCTTCAACTGTCACTCCGGACTCCCTGACTGTTCTGTTTCTGTCCCCTCCCACCGGGTTGTCGGCTAGTGGACTGGACTGGCTCCACCTCTGGGCAACCATCCATTGGGTCCTGGACTAGTCAGTCACCCCTAATTGGGAGTGAGAAACTGGGGATGTTCTATGTTTTGGTGGTACCGGCACTGGTCTTCCAGGTCCCTGGGGGTAGGCCCTGCATCTTTGTCAGGATGCAGTACCTAGTAGTGCCCTGAGGGGCTCAGGGGCGCTACACTGTTGCTACATCACATGTATCGGACATTTTGCACCTTGCGTACAGGTCACAGAGAGATCCTGTTCACTTGCATAGTGGCAAATGGCGATCTTTGGCAGTGCAAATCTAAATCACCATGTAACTCCATCCTTGGACTAGGGATTACCAGCGACGTGTCGCGCGTCAGCAATTTTCTCACAAGTTGCGAAAAACATTTGTGCAGCTTTACTGCGACTTGAAAGAGTGCGACTATTTTAGACAAAATCGGAGCATTGAAGTCTATGGCAAGCGAGTTGCAAAAAATTGGAAACGCAGCTAAGTGAAAGGTGGCAATGTGACACTGACATCATCCCATGCAATGTTACACGACGCGTGGGCCCTGTCGATCCAGCCTTACGGTCTGTGGAAGCAAAGCTGGGTGCAACCCGCAACCAAAAAGCCATCTGCGCGGCACTGATGTTCGCGGCTCACTACATAACACCATTGTCAATCAATGGAGGCAGTGATCTTCATGTCCAGGTCACGTACCCGTGATATTGATTGCTGTCAGTGAATGGAACCGTCTGGAATCCATCATTATTGTGAATACCAGACAGGGTCGCTGTGTGCCCAGCTAGAGCGCTTTTTTTATCATAGTTCCATGGGTAACATTCAGCCTATAATGTGGCCCTATTGAGGAGGTGTTAATATTCCATATTAATGATATAGATCTTTATATAGATGCAGGATTATGACCCTCATGAGGTTGGGAAAGATGAATGGTGCAATAAGGTGAAAGGGATGCTGCAATGTGCTGTGGGGGAGGGGAAGGCAACAGGATGGAGGAAGCTGTAATGCAGGTACTACACGAGATGGGAGTGACCACATTGCCTCACAATGTAGCCATAGCACAAGGAAGCACATTACGGTAATGATAAATGGGGGACCCAGAGGAACAGGATGTGCGATTTCTACAAGTATTACGGTAGCACGTAGCCCGGTCTAGAGATGACAGAAGGTGCCGGTGACGTTGTGACTCTGCGGGCGGTGATTGGTGGGGAGCTGTTGGTGGGCGGAGCCGGCCCTGTCAATCATCAGGCAGGGTATATAAGGGCGCAGGGCTGGCGGTCAGTCACTCTGCAGCAGGACTTGTGAGAGGTGGGTGCGGGGCTCAGGCTGTGTGCGCCAGGTTGCAGGGTTTTTTGGGTGAATTTTAGGCATCCTGGGTGCTCTTCTGTTCTTGTCTCTGGTGCATACATTTTTTTTTATTTGCTCTTCATTTTGTAGGAGCAGAAACTACAGGCAGCAATCATGGTGAAGGCCGGCATCAACGGGTGAGTGAGCTGCATGCTTCTGTAAGGGGAGCAGGCCGGGCTGGCCACTGAAGGGTTAAGGGGTGGGCATTTAATAATGAATGGGGTCAGGGCGCTATACTGCATGGAGAGCAAAGGGTTACTATACAATAGGCTATCTCCCCGGCCATGGTTGCCTTGGCAATGAGGCAGGGGAGGGGTGTTACCTGCCCCCCAGGGGGTGAGTGCTGAGGATGGAGGGGGCAGATCTGCATCTAGTGCTGAGCTCCTGGTCCATTGCATGTGCAAGATGGCTGCTCCATTAACCTGTGCTGCTCCAGCTCTTGTGATGTTACACCCCCCCCCCCTCTTCTTGGTCACACCCACCTTCTCTGCAGTTTCCCGTGCACCTCCCCTCATGCTCGGCAGAACTGCGCCACATAATCCCCCACCTTCCACCCGGGCTGATGAGCCTCAAGGGTATGTGAAGGTCACTGCCCCCTGCAGGTCATTAGTCTCTAGTGGTGGGGGGGAGGTCTGGGGGTCCCTGTGCTCCACCTCGTACCTGATTCACCCCTGGGGTGTGTCCAGGGGATGAGTCCTGTTCTCTCCACCTCCCCTGTGCAGTGACTGAGTGACTCATGTCCTGCTGAGATGGGGGGATCCTGGGGTCTCTATCACTGCTCTGCAAAAAAAATCTTGTAGCAATGTGAATGGGGTGACCTCTGTGCTGCACAGCCCCCTCCATCCTCTCCCTGCAGTGTAAAGTAGGTCTCCTATTAATAGAGGAGCACAGCTGCTGAGCGGAGGAGGGGGACCCTGGCTACTGGGGTGTAGAGCGGCCTGCCTGCTCAGTGGTGAGCTCAGCCTTGCTGACACTGGATCCTTGCAGTCCTCCATGTTCCTGCAGCGCTGCTGGACTTTATCCGTCCTGTTTGTTCACACTTTGCACACTCAGCCGTGACCTTTGCCCCAGCAGGGGAGGCGTTGTTCTGCAGCCCTGCAGGGCATTGCTCTGGAGTCTGGATGGCACGCTGCTGTGATAACATGTGTATTTAGGTCCCTGGGAAAGATCATAGAAGGGGCTCTGCTGCCCAGTCACTCCCATTATCAAAGGGCCCATAACCAGAATGACACCCCCATGACCCTGCATGTTACTAAGTATACTATAAAGCCTTAAGGGCTGTGCGGAATAAGAAACTTCCAAAAATGGTCTCGGGCTCTGTCTGGAATTGCTGATCTCCATTAGCTTCATAGAGCTTTGCTGCAATACCAGACTCATCCTGTAGACAGGGGTGGCGCTGGTCTGCAGAATCGAGTTCCGTGCTATCATTTCATCATGGATATACTGCGGTGGAGCTGTTCTATCCAGTGCAGGGATCGGGGGGAGGGGGGGGGTGGTTCAGTGACTTGGCTGATCACAATAGCCAGTATGGCTCTTCCATTTCATAGAGGCCACATTTGTTTTATCATGTTGATAATGGGGGACACTGGTTTAATTGCTAAGGCGCATATTAAGCCCCTTGCTAACTGGACATTCAGGGAGAAGTTTTGTTCCCCAGTAAATGTGTTGGGGGAGGGCTTATAGTTTGAGGCCAGTTGGACAGAAAATGTGCAGTGGATGAAATTAATCTGCAGCAGACTTATTGCAAATCCACAGAATAATCAGAATATTCCGTATAAGATCACAATTAACAAGTCGTAATTATCAAACCTTTAAAATAAGAACTAATACCAGTTCAAAATAAAGGAAATGGTGTCCATTTAATGATAAAATATTGATTTTATTTAAATTTTTAAAAATGACCTATTTTATCATGAAATGGACACACTTTCCTTTATTTTGAACTGGTATTTGTTCTTTTAAAGGTTTTTTTGATTAGTAAATCTACAGCAGAATGTTGCATGCGATGGCTTGAGACGCCTGCTGTGAGGTTTAACCTTGCACTTGACACCACTGGCTTTGTCCCTTAAGGTACTGTCACACATAACGAGATCGCTAGCGAGATCGCAGCTGAGTCACCGTTTTGGTGACGCAGTTGCGATCCCGTTAGCGATCTCGTTATGTGTGACACTTACCAGCGATCAGGCCCCTGCTGTGAGGTCGCCGGTCGTTGCAGAATGGTCCAGGTCATTTTCTTCAAAGGTGATGTCCTGCTGGGCAGGACACATCGCTGTGTTTGACACTGTGTAACAGGATCACAGTGACTGCTGAGATCGTTATACAGGTGGCTACTGCGATCTGTATTCTGCATCGCTGGTAAGATCTCACTGTGTGACATCTCACCTGCGACCTCCCAGCGACTTACCTGCGATCCCTATCAGGTCGCATCGTTTTTGGGATCGCAGGTAAGTCGTTATGTGTGAAGGTACCTTAAGTTTGCACATTGAGTGTTAAAGGCACATCCACTAGTGATACAAATACAGATTATTGAGCTCTTAGGTGCCCTTTAATTGATCACATGACTTGGTGGTAATCATTCAAGTTCCTGGGATCCACTCTTGCACAAGCTGCTGCTGACTGCCATATATATATATATCAGCCAGTGCCTTATGGAAATATTAATGTTTGTATAAATGTGCTTTATCTTGGCAGATTTGGCCGCATCGGGCGTCTGGTGACCCGTGCCGCATTTATGTGTGAAAAAGTAGACATTGTTGCAATCAATGATCCCTTCATTGATCTGGACTACATGGTATGTTGGCACAGCCTCAGGGGGCTGGGTGTTTACAGTGTGGGGGGCTGGCATTTAGCGCTTGTATAGCAACGCTGCCACCTACAGGTAGTTGTGTCTTACAGCGAGACATTTAATGCTGCACTAGAAGCCTTGGCATTAGTGAGTTGTGCTCATTAAAAGTACAGAGCATGGTAGTGCTCACTCATCTTTGCCCAGCATGCCTTGCTAAGGGGTGCTAGATGCAGATGCTAGAGGGGCAAGAAAGCATATTATCTATGGAGACTAACCCAACATCTCTCCCTCAGGTTTACATGTTCAAGTATGATTCCACTCATGGACGCTTCAAGGGAAAAGTTGCTGCTGAAAATGGAAAGCTGGTGATCAACGGCAAAGCCATCACCGTCTTTCAGGAGTGAGTACACACTGATCCTGATGGGACTAATATCTCTGGAGGCACCTGATATACCTAAGGCTACTTTCACACATCCGGTTTGAGCAGTGCGGCTCAATCCGGCTGTGAAACCTATGCGGCGAAAACACCGCATCCTTTGCATAAGTTTTTACATGCAGCCGGTCCGTTTTTTTTCTGGTTGCGGCACGCTACTGAGCATGTGCAGTGGAAGAAAGCGCATGCAGCGGCCGGATGCGTTTTTTTCCGCATCCGGAGTCCATAGGCATGCATTGAAAAATGCGCCGTGGAGCGATGCGTTTTTTTTTTGCCAGAGCAAAAAACGTTGCAGGCAACGTTCCATCGGCTAAATCTGCCGCATGCGGCAAAAACCGGACCGACCGCAAGTCCATGCGGCACAATACGGCACTAATTTAAGTCTATGCAAAAAAACAGAACCGGCGGCAAAAAAAACTGTTGCTTTTTTTGCAGAGTGCCGTATTGTGCCGCAGAGCAAAAACCGGATGTGTGAAAGTAGCCTAACATTGGCCTTTTACAGCATTAGCTGCAGTAAATCCCACCCGATAGTGCAGATGGCTGCACCCAATAATGTCTATTGCCTATCTGATGAAGCCATAAAACAGCTGGATCTGCTTTGCTGCAATAAAGCCACTTATTTTGATCCATTATCTCCATTTATGAGCATTGGGATCCTGTTGCACAGTAACACTCTACTTCTTGGACAGCAGCCACAGAGTTGAGGTGGCTCTGGCCAAAACCCATGAATAGCTCTTCGTTCTTACAGTGGAGTCCCAGCCTGTCATCGTCTCCTCCAGTAACTGACTCTTGCCTTCTGTCTTGTAGACGTGACCCAGCTAACATCAAATGGGGCGATGCTGGTGCCACCTACGTCGTTGAGTCCACCGGTGTCTTCACCACCATCGATAAGGCTTCTGTAAGTGTCCACCGCAGCCGTGACTGCTCTGAAGGCAGCGTGTCTATAACTCGCCATTGTCATTCCAGGCTCACTTGAAAGGAGGTGCCAAGCGTGTCGTCATCTCCGCCCCATCAGCCGATGCCCCCATGTTCGTTATTGGTGTCAACCATGAAACCTATGATAACTCCTTGAAAGTGATCAGGTAACTGGCCCTGGTGCAGTGCCCAATGCTGGGGGACACTTTTTTTTTTTTTTGGCTGAAATTATTGCTAATTAGCATTTAGTTCTACATGCAGATCCGAGTAAATATCTTGTTAGCGTCTTCCATATTCCACAGCACTTTAAGTGGGAAACCCCTTTAAACTTTACAAAGTGGACACCAAAAAGTTCTGCTAAAGTTTTAGTGTTAAAACTAGATGGTGGTTGCACACTGGCTCATATCGCTGCTGAGATCAGTGATGGGAGCTGTTAACAGGACTCCCAAAGCTGATGGGTGGGTAGAGGGGTGAATACTGTGTACAGGAATCATTTGGGCTCCACCAGGTGGATGCTCATCAGTCTAGCTTTGCAATCCCATCATTCACACCCATGGGTGGTAACAATGTCAGAGCAAGCTTGAAGGGTGTAAATCTACAGCAGTCAACTATTCCCACATGCAGCATGGGTGAAGGTAACAGGCTCTTGCATTGCTTGGGTATAAAATGACCTCTGCTCTTCCATCCACAGCAACGCCTCCTGCACCACAAACTGCCTTGCTCCTCTTGCAAAGGTCATCAATGACAACTTTGGCATCCTGGAGGCCCTGATGGTGAGTATCACTCCCCCACCCCTTTCATGAGCTTTAAAGGAGCCCATTGCCTTGGCCATTGCTGATTGATCTACTCTTCAGACCACAGTCCACGCTTACACTGCAACCCAGAAAACTGTAGACGGACCATGTGGAAAGACATGGCGTGATGGCAGAGGTGCAGGCCAGAACATCATCCCAGCATCAACTGGTGCCGCTAAGGCTGTCGGCAAAGTCATCCCAGCCCTGAATGGGTAAGGTTATGCTGGACTACCATCATGCTGCGTAGTACGCCCATGGCTTTAAATGGAGCAGACCCTTAAATTCTTTTTTTTTTTTTTTTTTTTTCATTTATCAGAAAGTGCACAGGCATGGCCCTCAGGGTTCCCACTCCCAACGTGTCAGTCGTAGACTTGACTGCCCGCCTGGAAAAACCAGTAAGTATGGACTAGTCCACCTCAACAAGCTAAAATCTTATGGTGATGGAGTTAATCTGACTTCATTGCTAACTTTTTTTTTTTTTTTTTTTTCAGGCCAAATATGAAGATATTAAGGCTGCAGTGAAGAAAGCGTCTGAAGGACCACTGAAGGGAATCCTGGGATACACAGAAGATGATGTGAGTGTCGTGCTGCCCTGTGCTTTTATCTCAAAACTCTAACATCGACTTTATTAATCATGTGATCATTTTACCCCTTAGGTTGTCTCAACTGACTTCAACAGCGACACTCACTCCTCCATCTTTGATGCTGGCGCCGGTATTTCACTGAACGAACACTTTGTCAAGCTGATCTCTTGGTGAGTATAAAGGATACAGGACACGATCAAACCCACGACGGGCATTTTTAGAGGCTCATGGCCAAGTCTAACCTGAATCTTGTCTTGCAGGTATGATAACGAATACGGCTACAGCCACCGCGTAGTGGACCTCCTATGTTACATTGCCACCAAGGAGTAAAGTCATCACAAGCCATCGCCTCTCCTGTCACTGCAGGGCCCAGCGTTCACCCAGTGATGTGTCCTGTCACTGAAGGGGCCCAGAGTCACCCCTACTAGTCTGTCTGTCAGTTTCTGTGTTAATAAATTGTGTAACACTGAACACTCTTGTATCTTGTGCATCTGTTTTTACATTCTCAAGTTAAATGTCTGGGATAACCTGCAATTAAAGGTACCGCGCACCATGCAATATTTGAAAGGCTAAAATGGTCTGCGGTCAAGGCAAATCGTGACACTTTCCAGCCGAGTTTTTGTTTTGTTTTTTTTTGGGGGGGGGGGGACGACAATTGGACTATGTGCCCACAGGAGCTTGCTTCTGCAGATTTTGCCACAAATCTGGATTTTCCAGATAAATCTGCAGGTTTCAGCAAGTACACTCCCCATGTTATCCTATGGGACATGGTGAGTGTCTGTGTCCACGCTGCAGAATGTGCAGATCTCCTGCAGCCGCACAACTGCATGTCAATTCCTGCGGAAATCCCATCCCTCCACTATGGATAGAGGCCGGGACGTCAGCAGGTAAATCGCATGCAAGTCCGCAGGTTTACCGCAGCTATTCCGCTGTACTACTGCAGCTAAAAAAAAAATAGCTGCAGATGCTGGCGGGCAGCTGCGGTAAACCTGTAGCCGTACCTGCAGATACATCTGCACCTGCAGATATATCCGCAGGTACGAGCTCCCGTGGGCACAGCCTCAGGCTCTTTCCTTATGACCCATCTGCAAGCTTTTGCACAGGTGCAATCTGTCAAGGGTTATATTGAAGGGGGGGAGGGGGGTGGCACTGCATATTCAGATTTAGTCCAGTTATCACTCAGCAGGGATTGCTGTTCATGCATCAGCCTCTCTGGGATGACTCTGGAAATTGCAGCACCTCTGCAAAATCTCTAGCCAGGAAGGCAGATCACACACAATTAACCTGGAAGAGGGGCAGAGCAGTAAGTGCATAAGAAATAAACACTTAAATATCATGCAGGCAATACAAAGGTGGAATTTGCATTAAAGGGCTTTCTCTCTTTCCTATTTAAAGGGAATCTGTCACCAGGTTTTTCCCTCAATCTGAGAGCAGCAAAACCTAAAGGCAGAGACTCTGATTCCAGCAATTGTCACTTAGCTGCTTGCTGTTTTTTTTTATAAAATCACTTTTCTCGCTGCAGTTTAACTACGCAGCAGCCCAGTAATTGAAAAATCACTGGAATCAGGGTCTCTACCTCCACCCTCCTTCTTTTTTATCCTGCTCTCAGGTTAGGTAGCAAACCTGGTGACTACTACCTTTACTCGGAATCTGTCATTTGCACTTATCTTGTTACGCACCCTTTAGTTTAATCTGCAACTGGCCTCCAATAAGAATCCAAATTTGTGAAAAGCAGAATCTTGTGTGACTTGGACAAACCCACTTAAAAAGAGGTGGTGCTGTAATCCACCTGTATTCTCATAATAGAAGCGGTATTACAATGTTCAATCCTGTTTCTTCCACAGGAGGGCAAAGGCACCATCTAGCCAATAGATCCCTGTAACAGAGGGAATTGAGCTTCTATGATATCGGAGTTCACTTAAATGACCAGTTCAATGTCTTGAAGGCATCCTCTGCCCTTAATCGCCTGTGGAATGTACAAGTGTTGGTTGCAAAGCTGCTTTCCTGCTGGCAGCACAGTGTCGGTCCCATTAGTCCTTGACCAGTAACCAGGACACTGACAGCTACAGTCTTGGTTGTGGGTAACACTTGTATGAACTGGAACATTGTCAAATGGAACAGTACTGTCTTGGGTTGCTATTTGAATAACTTCACTGTCTCTGGAGGACCTTATGTTACATGGAAAGGGTGTCCTGTGACAATGCTTACATTGGCCTGTGGTAGTGATGCAGGGAAATGGACCATTAGCAACAGGGTGCAAGAACCTTGTGATCACAGGACTGTAACATTGTCTATCGACACTTGTGTACATCATGCTCATGGGTCTAAAATTTAAGGAGAGCAGCTTACTATGGTCAGCGCATGGTACAAATACTTTGTCATCCTGCCTATGGCATGAAAGGAACAGTAAAGTTGCAGGGGACCGCAAAGGGGTAAAAATAAGCCCCTTAAAGAGAATATGTAATAAAAATGGCCCACTGTTGCATCAGGTTTGGTCACAGCCCCCACTGCTACATGAGTGTTAGGTGTATTGTGTGCAGGTTGGGGGCTCCTGGTTGCCACAGATGCTGTATTTAGGCCTCAGATCTGTGAATGTATAGGCAGAACGTGAGGTGTGAGCTGTTCTGTTACTCGTGTGCCTGGGGCTGGAGCTGTTCTAGTGCCTCATAGCAGTCTTGCTGTCTGGCTGCATGTAGCTCCTGGTGACACAATCATTCCTGACAGACCAGCTCTCGTGTCTTCCTGTTTGCTGCATTGAAGGCGGCAGCAAGAAATCCCTTGTGGTTAAAGCAACGCTGGTTTTTTTTTTTCGTGCATGGAAGACGTGACGAGGCGCAGTTTCATTTTATGATGTGTCACTGATGGAAATAGTGTAGATTATACCTGGAGTTGCAGTAGTACAGTGTACATATTCTAGACATTAACATGGAGCTGCTCCTCACTCTGCAGATATAACTGCTTCCACTAGTCTAGGAACATTTTAAGATTTTGGAGGAATCTGTGGAATTTATTGCCTCTTCTTCTAGAAGAGCATTTGTGAGGGGACTCTGATGTCGGGAGGTTAGGCTCAGTCTTCATTATAGGTGTTGGATGGGGCTGAGGTCCAGCTCTTTGCGACCGCTCATGTTCTCCCCCACCATGTCTGTGACACAGTGGGTACAGTCATGGGGGGAACATAAAAGGGTCTTCCCCCAAAATGTATCTACAAAGTTGGAAGCTACAATTGTCCACTGTCTTGTGTTGAAGAATTAAGATTTCACTGGTGATAAGATGCTGAGGCTGCCCCCTGATAACAGCCCAGGGCATCATCCTCCACCACCAAACTGTAGGGCGGGCACAGTGCAGTCAGGGTAACGTTCTCCATTCACTAAACCCAGACTCCTCCATCAGATGCAGATAGAGAAGTGTGATCGGTCCCTGAACAGGACACGTCTCCTCCAGAGTTCAGTGGTGGTGGCTTTACACCGCTCCATCTGACGCTTGGTGATGTACGGCTTGGCATTGTGCTCGGTGAAGTACAGCTGTTGCTCGGCCATGAAGCCCCCAGCGGGCAGTGTTCTGATGTTACCAGAGGAGGTCTCTGCAGTTATGGGGTCAGCAGAGTGGTGATGACTTTTCTGCGCTCTGCTCCTCAGCACTCGGCCCCCCGCTCTATAACGTTATGGGGTCTCCACTTCGTAGCTGAGTTGCTGCAGCCCCTTCCACTTAATATCACTCACAGGTGATGGGGGAAGATTCAGGAGTAAGAAATTTCATCAATTGATTTGCTATACTGGTGGATCCTATTACAGGACTGTGCTTTGTGGGACCAAGTAATGTAATTCAAGGTGGACCACAAAAAACAACCCCTGTTTCAAAAAAGTGGCTTATATTTGACAGTCCAGGGATTTCTGGACAGTGGGCAACCCTGATTATATCATTTATGTGGTTTGTATAGGACACCTATTAGGCCTCTCATAAAAACTGTCAAGACTGGCAACCAATCCGAGCTCTGCTTTCACTTTACCACAGCAACCAATCAGAGCATAGCTTTCACTTTACCACAGCAACCAATCAAAGCTTCTATATTAACACCGCAAACAAATGGATGTCAGCTTTTGTTTTACCAGATCAACCAATTAGAGCTCAGTTTTCATTTTACCAGAAAAAACTATTAAAACTCGGCTTTCATTTTACCACAGTAACCAATCAGACCTCAACTTTCATTTTACTAGAGCAACTAATTAAAGCCCAGCTTTCATTTTACCACTGTAAACAAGCCAATAAGAGCTAAAAAAAAAGTAGACTTCTACTTTTATTTTTACAGAGCAACCAATCTGAGCTCAGCTTTCACTTTACCTCAGCAGTGTAAGAAGAGACGGAGGCCATTGTCTAGTTCTTGTCTGTCAGGTGGTTCTCAGTGAAGGGCAGTAGTGATGGGTGTGAGGCCAGCATGGTGTATTGTGATAGTCAAGGCCGATGTACATACAGTATATGCGGTTTAGTGAGGATGTGTCGTAACACAAGAACCGTGATGCCAAAAATATTAAATCCTCACATGTATAGACCAGGAGGGGACTATAAGCGAGGGATAAACTATGTACTATGTACGTGTTGTACTATGGTACGTGGCTGTGACGGTAGACGGCCATTTTGAGCCTTTATCATGTTCGATCAGGCGCGGCTCCGTATGCCAAGATACTTAGAGGACAGGAAAACCACAAAATTTACATCAGCTCCACTACTTCATAGCCCAAAAATTGGTCATGGGTACACAGACACGGACATCATCCACACAGGGTGACTTGCCATAGAATCATAGAATAGTAGAGTTGGAAGGGACCTCAAGGGCCATCGGGTCCAACCCCTTGCGAGAGCAGGTTTTCCTAAATCATCCCAGCTATATGTTTATCCAGCTTTTGCTTGAAAATTTCCATTGATGGAGAGCTCACTACCCCCCATGGTAGCCTGTTCCACTCTCTGACTGCCCTCACTAACTCCCGTGGCCGTCTGTTCCACTCTCTGACTGCCTTCACTGCCTCCCGTGGCCGCCTGTTCACTCTCTGACTGTCCTCACTGCCTCCCGTGGACGCCTGTTCCACTCTCTGACTGCCCTCACTTGATAGCCTGTTCTACTCTCTGACTGCCCTCACTACCTCACGCGGTAGCCATATCACATATCTCTGAACTGAGTTCACAGAAGAAAGGTTTGTGTGAAGTCTGGACGGCCTCATGCGTCTTGTGCCCACGTGACACAAGGTGTGAATTCTCCCAAGGCAGCACCGTTCCCTGACTGCAGGGGGCAGAGTTGGGCATATGTACATTTCATCCCCGCACTTTCCGTTTCCAGTTCAGGGTTTCGGCACCATTTCAGAATTTGCCTCCTTCCTAATCCCCCTTCGGGATTGGTTTTTGGCACATTTTCATCTTCGACTTTACCGTTCTGGATGATTTGTGCTTCTGAGACTTCAGTGTTGAAGCTTCTGGTGGGTTTGGGCTTCCTGGGACATTTCAAGGACATGGACTCGTCTGCACGGAATTACAGTGTGTTCGGATCTATGATAAAATTCTGTCTTTATGGAGCAGCTGCCCGGCCTGAGAGGCCGCCCCGCGCATCCTGACAGCCTCCATCAAGATGTCTCCTGGGTGCAGCACTGACACCTGCTGGTCGTACACTGCACAGCTACAGCTCTGCTATTCTCAATATAGTTTTTTTTTGTTAACCCCTCAATGACCAAGCCTGGAAGGGCCTTACTGACCTGCCAATTATTTTTTTTTTATTTCTCTCTGCTTTTTAGCAACCAAGTTTTTTAATCTTTCACTGATATAGCGGTAAAAAGTTTTGTATTATGCAGGACAATTTGTATTATCTAAAGTATACTTACTATGCTTTTTTTCCCCAGCAGAAGCTCTGTATTTTCTTTCATTACACTTTATGTTTTGGGGGCAATTATATATATATATATATATATTTATATTTATTTATTTGTGTTTTCCCTTTTACTGTGCTTTTTTTCCACTGTAACTGAGGCATCTGTAGGATCCTTAGTTACAGTGGAATGATCTGGGCCTTGTGGGACCCAGTTGTTTTGGTGTGATAAGCAGGCAGAGATCGATAACATCCCTAATGGTCATGAGCTATTGAAGGGGGTCATGATAACAGCATTAGTTGCCCGGTGGCTAGTGAAGCTGTTCATCACAACATCCCTAGTGGTTTCAGGGCTAGTGAAGAGGTTAATAATAACAGCCATTGTAGTCTAAGCTGGTTAAGGAGTTTGTGATATCATCCCTTGTAGTCCAGGGACTAGTGAAGGGGTTCATTATAACATCCCTAGTGGTTTCAGGGCTAGTAAAGGGGTTCTTGTTAAGGGATTAATGATATCATCCCTGATGGTCCAGTGACTAGTAAGGGAGTTTATATTAATATCCCTGGTGGTCCAGCAAGTGATGCGATTCATGATAATATCCCTGTTTGTCTAGGGACTAGTAAAAAAAATTCATGATAACATCATTAGTGGTCTAAGGCTAGAAAAGGGTTAATGCTAACATTCCTGGTGGTCAGAGGGGATTGTCCTGTCCAGGGGTTAGTGGTGTATTTGGCTGAGTGACATTATGCCCAGTGCAGAGTAGGTGGTTGTTTGAAGTATGTGTGTGCCGCCCCTGTGCCAGCAGCCGCCGCTGCTCGGATCCGGACCTTCAGGGGTGGTGGCTCGAGGGTCTCCGGACCCGCCGAATAAAATGAGGGACGTAGATGTACGGGCTAGGCCGTAATAGGTTCATGACGCCACCCACGGTGTATGGTGAGGTGGGACACCACCGCTGCTGTTACGGGGCACCTGGGGGAGATGTTGGGCAGCAAAATGTTAACCCCTCCATGGGCAGGGATGGTGGTCCCGGGACCCGATGGCTCTGGTGTAGGGGGAATGACGACCGCAGGGGTTGTTGGTGTACTCACTGTCAGTAGTAAAACACACAAGTCTCTGGTAAACCAAGGTGGTGGTGGCCGGTGCCGCGGTCGGTTGTGTTCGGGATCCCCCACCCGGCTGGTGGTCTCTATCCTTGTCCTGCATCTTTTTAGTAGAAAAGACCTCCTTGTATGAAACGTAGGAGTTCGCTCCCGGCTGGATGTGGCCTAAGGAGCCGTGCCCGCAGATGCTGGCCTGTGGGATCTATGGGCCTTGGCGGTGATCTCTTATCCCTAATCGGTGGGCTGTTGTCTTCTATGAGGGACTTTGGGTGGGACAGGCCTCTAGTCCTGGCCTCAATCGGTTAATTAACCAGTTCCAGTAGGTTCTGGCTCCTGGCTTCAGGGTCCGAGTTCCCCCTCTTTGTGCTATGGTTTCCGGGTCGGTTCCCCGTGTCGGTACCGGCGGGCTGCAACCCTGTCCCGGTCCACCTCGGTTCCACCGAGCCGTCTTCCCATCTCCTCTTGACGGAGACCACCGTCTGCCTCCTAGCCTGGCACCTGTCAGTTTACTTCAGGCCTGACCTCCACTACTCACTGAACTCCAGACTAGACTGACTGCTTTCCCGCCCTGGGCTGTCTAAACCTCTGGGTGGGCGTGCACCAACTGCCTGGCCACGCCCACTGGTGTGTCTAACTGTCCCTAAGGGGGGGTGACTAGGGTTTCTGGTTGGCTGTGTGTTTTCTAATGAGGGAACGGTGTTATGCAGGGGCCTATTTGTGACTACCTGGTTTTACCAGGGCGTCACCTGTGCATCTTTGGCATACTTATCAATACTCAATATCAAATTATGCAGAAAAGCCTTGATATTGCCCTTTTGGAGTCCGGGACAGTCCCATGTAAGGGCACAGACACATACACGTGGGAACCTCGCTCCTGCTGCAGGTAAATTCACTCTCAGTATATGATGAAACTGAAGAAGGAGGTGTCTAATATTCCCGCTTCATGCTGCGACTGGAGAAAGTGAAATCTGAGACGCTTGTGTTGTGTGTGGTCTATTCATATAATGCACGAAAGACTCCACATCACCGGAAACCACACTGCACCTGTGTATACACCCTGCTGTGCTCCACTGTATATCCTGTGCTGCACCTGTGTATACACCCTGCTGTGCTCCACTGTATATCCTGCACTGCCCCTGTGTATACACCCTGCTGTGCTCCACTGTATATCCTGCACTGCCCCTGTGTATACACCCTGCTGTGCTCCTCTGTATATCCTGCACTGCACCTGTGTATACACCCTGCTGTGCTCCACTGTATATCCTGTGCTGCACCTGTGTATACACCCTGCTGTGCTCCACTGTATATCCTGTGCTGCCCCTGTGTATACACCCTGCTGTGCTCCACTGTATATCCTGCGCTGCCCCTGTGTATACACCCTGCTCTGCTCCACTGTATATCCTGTGCTGCCCCTGTGTATACACCCTGCTGTGCTCCACTGTATATCCTGTGCTGCCCCTGTGTATACACCCTGCTCTGCTCCACTGTATATCCTGTGCTGCCCCTGTGTATACACCCTGCTGTGCTCCTCTGTATATCCTGTGCTGCCCCTGTGTATACACCCTGCTGTGCTCCACTGTATATCCTGTGCTGCCCCTGTGTATACACCCTGCTGTGCTCCTCTGTATATCCTGTGCTGCCCCTGTGTATACACCCTGCTGTGCTCCTCTGTATATCATGTGCTGCACCTGTGTATACACCCTGCTGTGCTCCTCTGTATATCCTGCACTGCACCTGTGTATACACCCTGCTGTGCTCCTCTGTATATCCTGCACTGCACCTGTGTATACACCCTGCTGTGCTCCTCTGTATATCCTGTGCTGCCCCTGTGTATACACCCTGCTGTGCTCCACTGTATATCCTGCACTGCACCTGTGTATACACCCTGCTGTGCTCCACTGTATATCCTGCACTGCCCCTGTGTATACACCCTGCTGTGCTCCACTGTATATCATGTGCTGCACCTGTGTATACACCCTGCTGTGCTCCACTGTATATCCTGTGCTGCACCTGTGTATACACCCTGCTGTGCTCCTCTGTATATCCTGTGCTGCACCTGTGTATACACCCTGCTGTGCTCCTCTGTATATCCTGTGCTGCACCTGTGTATACACCCTGCTGTGCTCCTCTGTATATCCTGTGCTGCACCTGTGTATACACCCTGCTGTGCTCCACTGTATATCCTGTGCTGCCCCTGTGTATACACCCTGCTGTGCTCCACTGTATATCCTGTGCTGCACCTGTGTATACACCCTGCTGTGCTCCACTGTATATCCTGTGCTGCCCCTGTGTATACACCCTGCTGTGCTCCACTGTATATCCTGTGCTGCCCCTGTGTATACACCCTGCTGTGCTCCTCTGTATATCATGTGCTGCACCTGTGTATACACCCTGCTGTGCTCCTCTGTATATCATGCGCTGCACCTGTGTATACACCCTGCTGTGCTCCTCTGTATATCCTGCACTGCACCTGTGTATACACCCTGCTGTGCTCCACTGTATATCCTGTGCTGCCCCTGTGTATACACCCTGCTGTGCTCCTCTGTATATCCTGCACTGCACCTGTGTATACACCCTGCTGTGCTCCTCTGTATATCCTGTGCTGCACCTGTGTATACACCCTGCTGTGCTCCTCTGTATATCCTGCACTGCACCTGTGTATACACCCTGCTGTGCTCCACTGTATATCCTGTGCTGCCCCTGTGTATACACCCTGCTGTGCTCCTCTGTATATCCTGCACTGCACCTGTGTATACACCCTGCTGTGCTCCTCTGTATATCCTGTGCTGCCCCTGTGTATACACCCTGCTGTGCTCCTCTGTATATCCTGCACTGCACCTGTGTATACACCCTGCTGTGCTCCACTGTATATCCTACACTGCACCTGTGTATACACCCTGCTGTGCTCCTCTGTATATCCTGTGCTGCCCCTGTGTATACACCCTGCTCTGCTCCTCTGTATATCCTGTGCTGCCCCTGTGTATACACCCTGCTGTGCTCCACTGTATATCCTGTGCTGCCCCTGTGTATACACCCTGCTCTGCTCCTCTGTATATCCTGTGCTGCCCCTGTGTATACACCCTGCTCTGCTCCTCTGTATATCCTGTGCTGCCCCTGTGTATACACCCTGCTACCTATTCCTGTGTATACCTCCTGTTACACTACACTACACCTGTATATACACCCTCCTATTCTGCGCTGTCCTCAAATACACACTGTAATCCTGCACTGCCCCTGCGTATACACTGTTACCCTTACAATGCATATACACTTTGTTATCGTGTGCTGCCCTTGCGTAAACACCCAGTTACCGTGCACTTCACCTGTATATACACCCTATCATCCTGCACTGCTCCTGGGTATACACCCTGTTATCCTGCTCTGCTCCTGCGTATACACCCTGTTATCCTGCTCTGCTCCTGCGTATACACCCTGTTATCCTGCTCTGCTCCTGCGTATACACCCTGTTATCCTGCGCTGATCCTGCGTATATACCTTTTTATCCTGCGCTGCTCCTGCGTATACATTTTGGTATCCTGTACTGCTCCTGCATATACACCCTTTTATCATACACTGCTTCTGCGCATACACCCACTTATCCTGCACTCTTCCTGCATATACTGTACACCTTGTTGTCCTGCTCTGTCCCTGCATATACACCCTGTTATCCTACACTGCCCCATGCATATACACCTTGTTTTCCAGCACTGCTCCTGCTTATACACTCTGTTGTCCTGCTCTGCCCCTACATTTACACCTTGCTATCTTGCACTGCCCCTGCATATACACCCTGTTATCCTGCTCTGCTCTGGTATATACACCCTGCTATCCTGCACTCCTCCGGTGTATACGCCCTGTTATCCTGCACTGCTCCGGCGTATACACCCTGTTATCCTGCTCTGTTCTGGTGTATACACCCTGTTATCGTACACTGCTCTGGTGTATACACCCTGTTATCCTGCACTGCTCCGGTGTATACACCCTGTTATCCTGCACTGCTCCGGTGTATACACTCTTTTATCCTGCACTGCTTCGGCACTGGTTCAGCAGACGCTGTCTCATATACAGTAGTAGGATTACATATAGCAGCAACAAGGCAATATCACATATGATACGATTAGGTACCCATTTCAGCAGACAGTATCACACATATGAAGGAGGCTGTCGGCCCCAGGTGCACGGGTGCCACTCACCTTCACCAAGGAGACTCCGTGGGCAGAACTGACTACAGGCGCGGTGCATGGCACTTACTTGCATCTTCAGGCTGCTGTCTGTTACCGCTGCTGCCGGTCCTTGGCATAGTGAGACACCAGAGTTCACTTGGCCAACCAGTATTGTTTCCTTTTATTCTTCACACCGCTATGACAGACATGGCCTCCTTTTTTCTCTCTGAGGGGTACTATGCTTCTTTCTGTCTATCTTGGACTGCTTACTCTGGGATCTTCTCCCTAATACCACACAACTTCGTCCGCTTCCGGGTCCCAACAGCTCTCTAGCCAGGCGACTCCCTATGCCCGCCGGGGTGAGCTGTAGGCTCCGGACCTCTAGAGGTTACCTCGGGGTTCCCTGACTGGCCCTTACACGGAGGCCACGTCTTCTCAGTTTAAACCCACTTCATGACTACCCTTCCAATGAGGCTTAGATACCCAGCTCTGACATTACCATACCTGATAGGTTTAGATACACGGCTCAGAAGACCATATCACAGAGGCTTAGATACCCAGCTCTGCTGACATTATCACACCTGATAGGTTTAGATACATGGCTCAGAAGACAGTATAACGGCTCAGAAGAACGTATCACACAGGCTTACATACCCGGCTCTGCTGACATTATTATTATTATAATAATATCACACCTGATAGGTTTAGATACACGGCTCAGAAGACATTATCACACAGGCTTAGATACCCAGCTCTGCTGACATCATACAGGCTTAGATACCCAGCTCTGCTGATATTATCACACCTGATAGGTTTAGATACATGGCTCAGAAGACAGTATCACACAGGCTTAGATACCCAGCTCTGCTGACAGTATCACACAGGCTTAGATACCGTGCTCTGCTGACATTATCACACCTGATAGGTCTAGATACATGGCTCAGAGGACACTATCACACAGGCTTAGATACCCAGCTCTGCTGACATTATCACACCTGATAGGTTTAGATACACGGCTCAGAAGACAGTATAACGGCTCAGAAGACCGTATCACACAGGCTTACATACCCGGCTCTGCTGACATTATCACACCTGATAGGTTTAGATATACTGCTCAGAAGACCGTATCACACATGATATTAGTATCAATTTAAAAAAAAGTGAGAAAGGAAGGCGACATCTCATGGTGACAGCTGAGGCGTATTAAGAATCAGAAAAGTCACAGGAGGAAATGTGATGCAGGTTCCTAAATGATATTGACCTCAGAAGATCCATTTTTTGCTGAAATTACTTTCAGGCTGATATTCCGGGAAATCATTTGTGATAGTGGCCTTTCATATCCCCACCACCAGGTGGCAGCATTGTCCTGTATTCACAGCACTGCACATATCTCTCGCCTGGTGTGATATGGCTTCTAATTATCCGCCCTTGCCACAGGAAATCACTTAATTTACCCTATAGAATTACAAATGGGGTAAAAAAAAAATGTAACAATAAAATAAAACAACAAAAAAGCATTTACGGCGCTTAATTATATACAATCACGTTGCCAAAATTGTATTCAGACTCCCAAAACAGAAGCCTTCGTAAGGACAGGCCCATCCTGACCCTCCTCACCGTGCAGCGGAGATCTCCAAACTTCGGCTCTTACAAACTACAGCCAGAAGCTGAGACCAGTACTACAGACCGACCCCAGGGCTGGAGCTGCTGCAACATGGGAGAAGCAGGTATGTAGATATACCATTGGTGCAACCTGTGAGGATGCTCAGGGGCCCAAGAACTAAGGGGGCCCTTTTCTACCTCCAAAGCAGGTGAATTGTGCATTTTGATGAGTTATTGGGTTGCAAAGGGCCCATATATTGTTCTTGCACAGGTACCCTTTTCCGTCTGTGTCCGCCAGTGGGTAGGTGCATGTATAAGCAGGCGGGCTGCTAAGACATGGAGTGCATTGTGCACAGCAATGACCTCACCTTCCATTACAGGCAGCCACAGATGTAAAGTGCTGACTGTGCATCAATCCCCCGCCCCACCGACTCATTATGGACCATTTACAGGCACCGCAGGTAGTGAACCGTGCATTTGGTTTTACAGCTTTTTCAGTAAATTAGGTGAACAAAATTTAATTATTTTCTTTTCAGGACTTAAAGGGTTTGTCCATCACCGGCTACTTTCAAATGTCCAGAAATGATCCGTTAGAACGGATCCAGAAACAATCCATTGGCAAAAAAGTTCTGCAAACACAACATTTTTGTCCCTCTTGAAAATATTGATTTTTCCAGGATCCGGTTTTTAAACATTGGAGTCTATGGAAAATGGATCTGTTAGTTGATTGTTATTTAGTCATCTGTTTTTCTTTCATTTGTAAAGAATCTTTTTTTTTTCTTACTGGATCAGTTTCAAATTGAAGATCACTAGCGATCACGTAACGGATCCGTTTTCCATAGACTCCAATGTTAAAAAATGGATCCTGCAAGAGTCAATTTTTTTAAAAATAGGCAAAAAAGTTGTCTTTGCAGACATTTTTTTAGCAACGGATCCATTCTAACAGATGATTACTGGACATATGAATATAGCCTAATTAAAGCTCAGATCACGTTGATGTGCACAGGAGCTGAGCCGCAGTACAAGGGAAGGGCCACTACACAGTGTATGGAGTGTGGGGATCTGCCTCCGTATAATATTATTCATCCAATGTCACCGGCACTGCTGTTCTGATATTGATGACCAATTCTAAGGATGTTCACTTATATCTAAGTAGTGGACAACCCCTTTAAATTGGCGACCTGTTCTTAGGATAGACTTTAAAGGTGTCACTCCTAGGATACCATGACCTACTGGATGAAATGGATGACACCACGACCCCTTTATTCTACTGTAAATCCCCTCTAATCACAACTTGATAACTTTTCCTGTGATCAGGGGCAGACTGTTGTAAATCCCCCTCATCAGTGTCATGAGTATGTTCCTCGATGGAGAGACCTATGTTGAGTCTGTCTGGTATCAGAAGGTCACCATGCCTTATTACTTGCAGATCCAATACTTGTATATGAGTGAAATCTACTTGGTTTTAGTGTTGGTTATAGAATCATCTGACCTCTTTGGAAGGAGCCTGTCTCTGGAAGAAGCTGGGGAGTCGTGAGTATTGCAGCTGTGGTGTTTATATGTTGTTTATATACATTGGCTGAGCTTGGAGCATTATCCTTTTGTGTCTGTCTCCCTTCCCTTATGTTGTATTATTACACTGGTGAGACTAGTGCTCTCACAAGCCTTCTCACTAGCCAGGGTTAGTCCAGGGCAAGCAAGGTGAGCCAGTGAAGAGGAAAAATGCCACACCCACTGTAAAATAACATCCAGACTATTGAAAACGGCCAGGCGCTGGAACCCAAAAGAACGATGGCCGTTTCGTGCAAATGCTCTTCTTTGGGTCCCGATAGAATCAGGACAATTATGCAAATGATACTCTGATCAAACTGTGACCAGAGTTTGCTCTGAGTGTCGGCTTAGTGTGATCCAACTCTCTTAGATGAGAGAGAATCATAGCGCACTGTCAGAAGAAGATGGAGAACAAAATTTCTACATCTTCTCCATTGTGACAGTGTGCAGAAATCGAGCTGCACTCAAATGTCATCCGAGTGCAGTCCGATAATTATAGTGTCCATCTTCTCCTGACAGTGTTCTATGATTCTCTCTCTCCTAAGGGAAATTAAAATTTCTATGCACCCATTGACTTGCATTGATCTAAATATCAGATCAAACTTGGACGTATAATGATTATTTTTTTCTGTCTGAGGAGCTGCCCCATAGACTAACATTAGTCTGAGTGCGATCCAATGTTTTTTCGTTTCACACTTGGCCTGAAAATACAATCATCTGCCCCTGCCCTAAAGACAGGTCATCAAAGAAGTCCTGACGTACTCAAAAGCAAAATATCTAGATATCTAGTAACTATAGAAGTCCTCTCTGTTTACTTTCCTCACCTTCTCTTTCATTCCTAAACAATAAGGCTCTATGATTTCTGCCCAGACTCGTCAAAAAGGATTGGACATGTTGAAATCCAAGTAACTGCCCAATCCTTCTTTCCATTAATGTTGTCAGGGCAGAGGCGAAACTAGATTTTCCTGCACCAGGGGCAAAAATGAAATTTGTTGCCTATACCTCTCTTAAACTATTTGGTTGTTCGTCATGTGACCACTCATATGCAGTTTGCATTCTTACAGTCATGGGTCGAGAAGCTGCTCTTTCTAATTCATTCAATGTTCAGTAAAAAGTTACAGCCCCGACTTCATTGTGAGGCATTGGAAGAAAAGGTAGTCAGCACATGACGTAAGTATGAAAATCGCATATAAGTGGTCATATGATGATAGCTTAAACAAGCAAGCAGAATGAAATCCTGACAGTGAGCATATTACACGCTGTTAGGATTTGGAAAACTACAGTGCTAAATGTTATCATTAATGCTCTTAACATAAATACAGATATAGACTAGTAATCCTTAACCTGTCAGACGGCACAATACTTTAATAACAGTGTCATGAATCATGTTATCGGAAAAGTTAAGTATTGCCCCTCCTGGCTTTACCCTCACACTGTCTTCCCATGTTTCCCCTTCTCTATACTGGCCCCCACTCTATCCATTCCAGTCTCTATACTGTGCCACCTCAGTTTCCCCCATACTGTCTCCTCACATTTTTCTTCCTCACAGGCCCATACTGGCCCCTTACACATTTCCCTACCCATGGTGCTTTCTCACACTCCTTTCATCTTGTCCCCTCACATTTCTCTCCTCATAATGGCCCCTCAGTTTACTATCTCACAGTACCCTCCAGTACTGCCCCCTCACACTATCTCATCCATACTGTCCCTTCACAATATTTCCCCATAGATCCCTTCACACTTTTCTCTCCCATACTGTCCTGTCACAAATTTATCCCCTCATGCTGTTTCCCCACACTTTCTCCCCATATTGTCCTTTTACACTTTTCCCTTCATATTGTCTTCTCACAAGAACCTTCCACCCCCAAAATACTCCTTTTTGGTTCCATTGGAGTGCTTATCTTGCCACTCTCCTACTCCTCTGTGGCCGAGGAGTGATGTTAACAACAGGATTAGTGTAATGTAATCGTGCCCCCCTGCGTCTATGAACAGTAACCATACCACTAATAGAAAAAGGCTGACATCTCAGAAGAGCTTTCAAAGTTTCCCTAGTGCCTGACTAAAGGCCTCCATTCACATTAGATTAAAGTTGGGGCGATCCTACTGATTTATTTATGGCCAACTTCCATACAAGTCTGGAGGAGACAGCAGGGTGTGGAGGCAGTAGACCGATCTGGAGAGGTACAGAGCAGTCTGGAGAGGGACAGAGGAGTTACAGAAGAGTCTGGAGAGAGTGTCACGGGCAGAGGGGCCGCGCTCGCTACGCTCAGGTCCGCGGCTGTTGCTGCTGCTTGGTGGCTCGAGCGATGGGCCGGACCCGGGGACTCGAGCAGCGCTCCTCGCCAACGAGTGAAAAGGGGGGTGGTTTGTTTGGGGAGATAGTCCGTGACGCCACCCACGGGTCGTGGTGATAGCGGGCACCACCGCTGCTGGTGACGGGGATCCCGGGAGAGATGGTAGGGAGCAGCTAGGATGTTGTCCCCTCCGTGGATAGGGGTTGGTGATCCCGGGGCCCAGTTGTGGAACGGGGAGGCTGGATGGCTGGGGTACAGGGTTGCAGGGGCAGCGCGGCGCGGTGCCGGATGGCACTGTGGTACTCACTCAGGCACAGATTCACAGAGTCTCTGGTAAACCAAACGGCTGGATGGACGGGTCCCGCAGCCGGCTGCAGTGTCTTTGCTCTCCCCGGACAGGTTGATGGTGGCTGTCTTTCCCTGCACCTGTGTATGTATGTGTTGAATCCGATGGCTTCCCAACGGTAGTCTGCTCCCCGGCGTATAGGTACCAGAGGAGCCCATGTTGCCCGCAGGCGCTGGCCCTTGGATCTCTAGCCTATGGCGGTGGCTGTGTATCCTCACGGTGTGGACTGTTGCCTTCTGTCGGGTCTTGGGTTTAGGAAACCCCTGGGATTCCGGTCACTCTCGGATTTGACCGTTGTCGGCGGCTCCAAGCCTAGTCAGGGTCCGATGGCCCTGCCTTTGTGCTTAGCTTCACTCCGCTCCCCGGTTCGGTACCGGTGGGCCACCGCCCGACCCCGGTCCTACGGTTCCGCAGAGGTCCACTAACTCCTGCAGACGGCCACCACCGTCTGCCGACCTTGCTGACAGTGCCTGGGCTCCTACCCAGACACTAACAGGTTCTGTCCTCTCACTTTCAACTCTCCAACGAATCTGTCACTTTTCCCACCTCCAGGCCTGTGAACTCCTCGGTGGGTGGGGCCAACCGCCTGACTCCGCCCCACCTGGTGTGGACATCAGACCCTGGAGGGAGGCAACAAGGGTTTTTGATTGACTGATGTAAACTATCCTGGGGTGGAGGTGTGTGTGATGTTATGTTTGTGGCTAACTGGCTAGTCCAGGGCGCCACAAGAGCAAAGGAGTCTGATGGGGGACAGAGGAGTTTGAAGAGTGGAGTCTGCAGGGTAAAGAGAAGTCTGGACAGCACACAATAATCTGAAGTGGGAGACAAAGCGGGTTGGAGGAGGATAGAGAAGAAGACGAAAGGAGGACAGATTAGACCAGAGGAGGACTGATGAGTAGGGAAGAAGACAGATGAGAACGAAGGAAGACAGAGAAGGTCAGAGTAAGAAAGAGAAGGCTGGAGGAAGATATAGGACTCTGGTGGAAGACAGAGGAGTCTGGAGGAGGTTAAAAAAGCCTGGAGGAGAGCAGACAGATATGAAGGAGAACAGAGGAGCCTGCAGTAGAACAGAGGAGCCTGCAGTAGAACAGAGGAGCCTGCAGTAGAACAGAGGAGCCTGCAGTAGAACAGAGGAGCCTGCAGTAGAACAGAGGAGCCTGCAGTGTAGAACAGAGGAGCCTGCAGTGTAGAACAGAGGAGCCTGCAGTGTAGAACAGAGGAGCCTGCAGTAGAACAGAGGAGCCTGCAGTGTAGAACAGAGGAGCCTGCAGTGTAGAACAGAGGAGCCTGCAGTGTAGAACAGAGGAGCCTGCAGTGTAGAACAGAGGAGCCTGCAGTGTAGAACAGATGAGCCTGCAGTGTAGAACAGAGGAGCCTGCAGTGTAGAACAGAGGAGCCTGCAGTGTAGAACAGAGGAGCCTGCAGTGTAGAACAGAGGAGCCTGCAGTGTAGAACAGAGGAGCCTGCAGTGTAGAACAGAGGAGCCTGCAGTGTAGAACAGAGGAGCCTGCAGTGTAGAACAGAGGAGCCTGCAGTGTAGAACAGAGGAGCCTGCAGTGTAGAACAGAGGAGCCTGCAGTGTAGAACAGAGGAGCCTGCAGTGTAGAACAGAGGAGCCTGCAGTGTAGAACAGAGGAGCCTGCAGTGTAGAACAGAGGAGCCTGCAGTGTAGAACAGAGGAGCCTGCAGTGTAGAACAGAGGAGCCCGCAGTAGAACAGAGGAGCCCGCAGTAGAACAGAGGAGCCCGCAGTAGAACAGAGGAGCCCGCAGTAGAACAGAGGAGCCCGCAGGAGACAGAGTAATTGGGAGGACAGAAAGTATGGTGGAGGACAGAGGATACTGGAAGAGAACAATGGAGTCTGGAGGAGGGCAGAGGATACTGGAAGAGGACAAAGGAGTCTGGAGGAGGGCAGAGGATACTGGAAGAGGACAATGGAGTCTGGAGGAGGGTAGAGTATACTGACACAGAACAATGGAGTCTGGAGGAGGACAGAGGATACTGGAAGAGGACAAAGGAGTCTGGAGGAGGGCAGAGGATACTGGAAGAGGACAATGGAGTCTGGAGGAGGACAGAGGATACTGGAAGAGGACAAAGGAGTCTGGAGGAGGGCAGAGGATACTGGAAGAGGACAATGGAGTCTGGTGGAGAACAGAGGATACTGGAACAGGACAAATGAGTCTGGTGGAGGCAGAGGATACTGGAAGAGAACAATGGAGTCTGGAGGAGGACAGAGGATACTGGAAGAGGACAATGGAGTCTGGAGGAGGGTAGAGTATACTGACACAGAACAATGGAGTCTGGAGGAGGACAGAGGATACTGGAAGTGGATAATGGAGTCTGGAGGAGGACAGAGTCTACTGGAAGAGGACAATGGCGTCTGGAGGAGGACAGAGGATACTAGATGAAGACAATAGAGTCTGGAGGAGGGCAGAGGATACTGGAAGAGGACAATGGAGTCTGGAGGAGGACAATTATACTAGAAGAGGACAATGGAGTCTGGAGGAGGGCAGAGAATACTGGAAGAGGACAATAGAGTCTGGAGGAGGGCAGAGGATACTGGAAGAGGACAATGGAGTCTGAAGGAGGACAGAAGATACTGGAAGAGGATATAGGAGTCTGAAGGAGGACAGAGGATACTGGAAGAGGACAATGGAGTCTGAAGGAGGACAGAGGACATTGGAAGAGGATAAAGGAGTCTGGAGGACACAGGAGCTTGATGTGGGAAAGAGGAGTCTGAGAGAATTGGGAAAATTGAAGGAAGACAGAGGATTTTGAAGAAAGCAGTATGGGAGGACACAGGAGTCAGATGGAGACCAATAGGTTTGTTTTTATGGCGGTAGCAGTGGTGTCATGTAGCACATAAATGAATGGACCATCTGTAAAAATAGGTTTTGCACCGTTTAATTTGACCCTTTGGAAATCTTCAGTTCTCTAAAGAAGCCAAGAAACATTTACCCCGACTTCCCGGGTGACCACCATGAAAGAAATGAACACACTGGATTGTATTACATCTTTTATTCATCCGTGTACACACATGACGCTCCTCATACATCGTCTCATTACCTCGTTATCACATGTTAGTACCCGGCCCTAACCTCATCACTCGTCATCACTCATCCATTGTCCTATATCTGTATCCCGGGGTCCATATATCTGACTCTATATCTTACATTGCCCTTCCAGAGGGGCTATGGCCTTATAATATAGATTCTTTTTTTTAGAAAATAGTGATCCGTCAAGACTTTCTTACGATATAGATCTGTATTTATAGCGATGATTATGTACAGAATTTATATAGAGAGCTCTGTGACTGTATATATAGTGGATCTATATACACATGCTGAATGTACATTACATTTGTACACATTTACGATGGGTCCCATAAAGCCTATAAAACCCTCCTCCTTATATAGTGAGCCCTGATCACAGCATATAATATATACATGAGATGGCCACAGGGTTTACCAAAGACTCTATGGTTTCTATAGAAATGTTACGCTATATGTAGACCTGGAGTGCATTGCACTTCTATATGTTCCCAACATCAGTCTACTATATACATTCTGCCTTCAGGCATAGGACGGCGACTTATAATCACCTGTACATTCCCAGTATGCATCCCTGGAGACTATAGAAAATTCATGCCTAGTACTCCTATAGAGACGCTATCTACAGACTGTATAGCAGCTACACTCCACCAGCGTCGGATAAAGCATCACACCTATATATAGACCCCGCAGCATTGCGCCCCCAAAACATGGGGTGTTACCAGTATTGCACCCCTTGTACACCCAGAGTCTGACTAGCATTTTGTAGGATTTCGCCCCCTTATGTACGAAGCCAGTTAGGTAACATATATACATCCAGAGTCCTATTTCCCGAGGCAGTGGTGGCAGGTGTGGGACGACAGGCAGGTCATATATCATCTGGCCGAGCTGTCTGAAGATGCAGCGTCACGATCTGAGTCTTCAGGGTCTTCGTTGCAGACGGATTCACTACTGGGGGGAGGAGACCTGAGGAAGAGTGTACATAATATATAATTACAGTGCTCCAGGTAGGACTGTTCAGAACAAGCTGTGTCTGTGAGGAATAACCATATTTTGGGCAATTCCATCTATCCTGCATGTTTCATCGTTTTGTCCCTCTTCATATTACAAATTTCAGTTGCCTCTGAGCAAGTGGGTTCACTACTGGGGGGAGGAGACCTGAGGAAGAGTATACATAATAAATAATTACAGTGCTCCAGGTAGGACTGTTCAGGACAAGCTGTGTCTGTGAGGAATAACCATATTTTGGGCAATTCCTTCTATCCTGCATGTTTCACCGTTTTGTCCCTCTTCATATTACAAATTTTAGTTGCCTCTGAGCAAGTGGGTGGAAAGTAACTGATATGACGTTTTCCTAAATTCAGTACACAGAAGACATAAGGTATTCATGCTCTCCTGTCTTTAGGTAACATCAGTATGAAGGGCATTATACAATAGTACTGAGCAGTGTAGCTGTGACGGAAAGCTCTGGGGTGAGATACACACTTATTAGAAAGCTGCAACATCATAGAGGTCATTGTACAGCAGTACTGAGCAGTGAAGCTGTGAATTAAGTTCCGGGGATGAGATAAAACACTTACTGAAAAGCTGCAGCAGCATTGAGTACAATATACAGCACTACTGAACAGTGTTGCTGTGAATCCAGCAATGAGGTGAGATAAACGCTTACCAGAAATCAACTGCAGCAAAGTGGATATTATACAACAGTACCGAGCACTATCGCTGTGACTAACTAACAAGCCGCAGCATGAAGTACAATGTACAGCGGTACTGAGCAGTATAGCTGTGAATACAGCCCTGGTGCAATATAACACACTTACTAGAAAGTTGCATAATGAGGGACCTTATATAGCAGTACTGAGCAGTGTAGCTGTGAATACATACCTGGTGAAATATAATACACTTACTAGAAAGCTGCTGAATGAGGGACCTTATACAACAGTACTGAGCAGTGTAGCTGTGAATAAAGCCCTGGTGCAATATAATACACTTACTAGAAAGTTGTATAATGAGGGACCTTATACAGCAGTGCTGAGCAGTGTAACTGTGAATACAGACCTGGTGCAATATATTACACTTACTAGAAAGCTGCCGAATGAGGAACGTTGTACATCGGTACTGAGCAGTATAGCTGTTAATCCAGCATTAACACTTACTAGAAAGCTGCAGTACTGTTCTGTGTCTGTCCCTTTCTTCTCTTCTGCCATACTAGTAATCTTTAATAAGAAGCTGTAATCTGATCCCTCAGTGAGCTGGTTGTTCTTTTTGTTTTGAGTAGGATGGATTTTATCAGTCTTTCTCACTGAATGTATAGATTAGGAGACCGAGGAAGGGGAAGAAGTGGCTCATAAATGAGGAAAGGAGCTGATTTCTCGGTTAGTGCAGGTTGCTCTCCTGACTTGTTATCTCGGGGATCACTAATGACGTTGTGATCATAAGGACGCTTCCTCTCTGTGACGCACAGGCTTGTAGGAGTCTAGTCCCCAACTCCTGGGGGAAGGGGAAAATGGACCCATTTCTTTAGACTAGCCTATCACCTCACTGCCCTGATCTAATCTAGTCCCTTTCTGCCCTTCATAAAAAAAAATGTACTTCCAATTCTTGTCCCCTGTACCTGTATAAATTCTGGCCGATGACGGGTTTATGCAGCTGGTTTTGAATCCCCTATTAAATCGATGGCTGGACCATATATAACAAGCTTTTCTCCCCCCATTCACCTTTTGTGCCTCCCCTATTCCCTCATAGACTGTAGCTTACGAACAGGGCCCTCACTCCTCCTGGTATCTTAATTTTGTTATTTTGTATTGTCTTATATTGTCTGTACATGTCCCCTCTGAATTGTAAAGCGCTGCGGAATATGTTGGCGGGATCCCCTGAAGAAAACAACACTTGAAACGCGCGTCGGTACATAGCGGTACACAGAATATTCTTGACCATTGTTAAGGTATTTTGAATCTAGCAACACTTTTTTGCACTTCACAGGCACTTTATTCTAATATGCTAGTTTGCATGATACCTTCTTTCCATACATATTATATATAGCTGCATTTTTTTTTTTTTTTTAAAAAAAAAAAAAAAGCACTTTGCACTTTATTATTTAGTTATATGCTATATATATTTATGGATTTTTACATTTTTTGGTTTTTGGTCAACACACTGAGTATTTATATTATCTGTTTTACTGTTGCTGCATTACCTTGGGTTTTGATCCTGTCCCATATATATTTTTCTGAACATGTATTATATGTAATTTTTTTTTAAAAAAAAATCTTTTTTGAATAAAAATTAATATTTTTAAAAAAAGACACCAATCCCTTTTTATTAACCTCTTCTGGTTTTTAAAGTTATTTTTTGATTATTATTATTTAAGTATCGCCCTCACCTCTCTTCTGACTGTGTGATTAATCTCCGACATGTCTCCATCTGTACATCCAGTCCTCTCTTCATGCTGCACATTTCCATATATTCATGAAGGTGCCGGGTCATGTCGTCTTTAGCCGTCGCCAATTCCAGCTGGAAAAGAAGGCGAGCTTAATCTATGTCTTATAACCACCCCCAGGTCACCCTCTGAGATTCTCCACCCATCTTACCTCTATCTGGTCTATGGTCTCCTGATATTCCTTCTCCCGACTCTTGAAGAGCGACTCCGTGTCCTTTATGACCTCTTCTAGACTGTCGTCCTGGGTCTGACGAAGAGAAGAAACCTGCATGAGTTAGAAGATCGCACTTACCCATCTGTCTCCAAAAATGGTCTCATATGCCAGGTGACATGTTCCTGAATTTTCCATAGATGGTAACAAGTGCCCACATCTTAGAGGGTTTCATAAGTGTAGATGTTGGCCTAACACTTGACTTAGTTTCCAGAAATAGCGCCACCCTTGTGCATGAGGCTGGGTCTGGTATTGCGGAACCTGAGGAACAGCCAAACTCTGCTACCAAGTTGCAGTTATGGAAGACAGCTCCATCTCACAGATCATACACTATGACAAAATTGAACACAGGAACAAGACACAAGGTAGTTATACTGCATCAGCAAGGTGTCTCCCAGGCAAAGACTTCCAATTCATGCTGTTCAAGTTCTTTTAAGAAGAACCAAGAAATGAGCAACATGGAGGACCGAACACAGTGGTTGGCAAAGACAAGTGCAGAAGATGAAAGACTCATTATGCTTAATTCCCTCCTAAATCGGAAGATGTCCAGCAGTGCCATCAGCTCAGAGCTGGCGGCAACCAGTGGGACCAGCTACACCCATCTATTGTTGGTAGAAGTCTGACCAGAATTGGTCTTCATGGAAGAATTGTGGCCAAAAACCAAACCTTCAACATGGAAATAAGTGCAAGGGACTCAACTATATACAAAACAATAAGAACTGGGGTTCAGAAAAATGGCAGCAGGTTCTTTGGACTGATGAGTGAAACTGTGAAATAACAAAAGCAAAGTATTCCTGAAAGGCTGGATAGTGGTAGAATAATTGGGGTCTACAGGACAGTCGGTCACCGAATACGGAGGATGGAGGTGACAGGCAGTCACCGAATACTGAGGACAAAGGAGACAGGCGGTCACCGAATACCTAGGTCGGAGGAGACGGGAGGTCACCGAATACTGAGGTCTGAGGAGATGAGAGGTCACCAAATACTGAGGTTGGAGGAGACGGGCATTCACCGAATACTGAGGATGGAGGAGACGGGAGGTCACCGAATACTGAGGACAGAGGAGACGGGAGGTCACTGTATACTGAGGACGGAGGAGACGGGAGGTCACCGAATACTGAGGACAGAGGAGACGGGAGGTCACTGTATACTGAGGACGGAGGAGACGGGCGGTCACTGTATACTGAGGACGGAGGAGACGGGTGGTCACTGTATACTGAGGACGGAGGAGACGGGAGGTCACCAAATACTGAGGATGGAGGAGACTGGCGGTCACCGAATACTGAGGACGGAGGAGACAGGAGGTCACCGAATACTGAGGACGGAGGAGACGGGAGGTCACCGAATACTGAGGACGGAGGAGACGGGAGGTCACCGAATACTGAGGACGGAGGAGACGGGAGGTCACCGAATACTGAGGATGGAGGAGACTGGCGGTCACTGTATACTGAGGACGGAGGAGACGGGAGGTCACCGAATACTGAGGACGGAGGAGACGGGAGGTCACCGAATACTGAGGACGAAGGAGACGGGAGGTCACCGAATACTGAGGACGGAGGAGACGGGAGGTCACTGTATACTGAGGATGGAGGAGACGGGCGGTGTTACGAACCGGCGCCGCCATAGCCGCAAGCAGCCTGCTGCGGTTCCTGTTGCGCCCAGGCGCCGGCTGCCGTTCTTGGCCGTGCCTCGGGTCGTCCAGTTGGCTGTTCCTTCCACTACGTCTAAGTGTGGAGAGGCGGCTAGTGCGCATGCGTGCGCCGATTTACCCCAGCCAGAGTTTAAGCCCGGTGTTTTGCCTAGTGAGCATGCTCAGCCTGTTTGTGTTATGTCTGAGACTAAGTCCTCAGTTAAGGCTACTGAGCATGCTCCCACAATTAACCCTAACAGCCTCTTTGCACAGGTACTTGGACTTCGTGCTTTGTCTAAGTTCTGGGATGTGCCTACTGAGCATGCTCAAACTGATAGTCTGCTTTCTAAGCCTGTGGCTCAGGCTACTGAGCATGCTCAGGCACTTAGTGCATCAGAGGCTAGGTCCGGTAAGGACCTCACTGAGCATGTCCGTGAGGTGGCAGGCCCTGATAGGGCAGAGGGTGTCAGGTGTCCTGATGACGTGGCAACTCCGGACTGGCTCGCAGAGGCCCACCCCTATGATCTGGCACCTCAGTATTGGTCGTCAGACGATGACTGGTGAAGTGTTTGGGGCGTGGCTGCCATGAGGTCATCAATGACGTGGCGGTTCCGGATAGGTCGCATGTGACGTCACTGATGACATGGCACTCTGCTATTGGACCTTGGGTTTGGGGCGGACCCAGGTTATAAAAGGGGCTGGAGACAACATGGAGGTGCGCAGTCTTCACTTTTGCTCAGTCAGAGCACACCTCCATGTTAGAGCCTCATTGCGGCATAAGCCTATGTTGGGAAGCAGTAGGTAGGGTTAGGCGAACGGTGCCTGTCACGCCAAGATTCGTGGCTCGGCACATCCGGGTCAGGCGCCGTGCTTCCCTCCTGCCGTTCCAGTCTTGCTACAGCAGCCCAGTGGCGTTAACTGGGCTGCGGCTGCTGTGCTTCCTGTCCGATTGTGCCCCCTACGCACACGGACAACGCACTTGCTGCGCCACCTGTCTGATTGTGCCCCCTACGCACACGGACAACGCACCTGCTGCGCCACCTGTCCGATTGTGTCCCCTACGCACACGGACAACGCACCTGCTGCGCCACCTGTTCGGTTGTGCCCCCTACGCGCACAGACAGCGTACTCCAGGATCCCTGTGGAGTTAACAGGGTGTTCCTTATTTTCCTCGGCTTCCCGGTCAACGCTACTGGTGTACCCATCTGGCCTGACGTGTCCTACACACACGTGGCCAGTCGAGAGGTGGCCAGAAACGCTAATCAGAGGACCGCTCGGCCTGACGTGTCCTACACACGTGGCCGACAGGGCGCTTTCGTGGCGGTCTTCCGGTCAACGCTACCTGGTTACCACCCGGCCTGACGTGTTTCCTGCACACGTGGTTGGTGTAGCGCTAGGTGCACCAAAACGCTAATCGGGTTGTCGTCTGGTCTGACATGTCCCAACACACGTGACCGGTTCCCAGAGTTCCTGGGTTATCTCAGAGCCATCCAGCTCTATAGTCTCCGCCTAACCCTCAGGTGCCAGCAGCTCCTTTGTCATCTGGAGCACGGTGGGCCCCGACTGGCGATTAGGATATATACCCCCTGGTCCTAATCTGCCGGTCCCCCCGTAACAGGCGGTCACTGTATACTGAGGACGGAGGAGACGGGAGGTCACCGAATACTAAGGGGACTTACGTTTCTCTTTTGTTCATTCACTTTTGCATTTTATTATTTAATAAAGATAAAATATTGACACTCCAATTTTTGGAAGCTTTTTACTTTGCACGGCACTTTTTTAGGGGAGGGGAATTTCTGGTTGTGAAAATCAAAAATTCTGCAAAATTCTGCAAAAATTGGTGTAATTATGTGAACATCTTAAGTTATTCTGCCCCCTACTGGAAACATGAAGGATTACCTCTCCTTGGTTGTCGACACCAGACATTGCGTACCCAGAGAAGTCCTCCCATAAGAGCAAAGTTTCTTCTGTCTCTTCCCAAGCAAGACTGTCGCAGTCATCCTCGAAATCATAGTCACGCCTGCAGAAGGAGGGCCATGGGTATAGGTATTAACCAAGAAATGCTCACACATTATACATAGGTTACATCTGTCTTTTCTGTTACTTGTTTCTTCTGAAATGTCTTAGTTGCTTTGCACTTGCAGTACCGTTTTCCACCACTCCAAGTGGCAGATTCGCTCAGTAGAGCTAATGTAATAGCGCCCCCCTGACTGGTGACATCACTAAATGCAATTGCAAAACCTCTAGCTCTCCACAGTTGCAAAACTACAAGTCCCATTGAACCCTGAGTAACGCCATGGATGCTGGGAGTTGTAGTTTTGCAGCTTTTGGAGAGCTGCGGTTTTATAGTAACACCCTGTGTAATGGTAATACGGTAGTGAAGGTCGTACAGCTGGTTGAGCATCTTCTGCATCTCTTCGTTGATGCTCAGCGCTGTACTCTCGTCTTCCTCGCCGCCTCTCGCGCTCTCGCTGTCGCACACAGACGAATCATCGTCGCCGGCAGGTTTCCGCTCTTTTCTTCTTCCCAAAACCTTCATAGGAGAGAGGTGGACAGTCTGGGGAAATGGAAGAAGACAAGGGATATAAAATTTTAGAATTTCCATAAAGGCAAATAATAGAATTCTTGTTTCCTGCAGCTGCCACTAGGGGGAGCTCACTGGATACAGATTTATAACGCTCCCTAGGAAGTCAATGAGAGCAATATACACATACATGAGCTCCCCCTAGTGGCAGCTGCCAGCAGTCTTTTCATGAGATTTCCCTTGTGGCAATATAAATGTATGTTTTATCCACAGAAGCTCATCAAATCAGGTATTGATGACCTTATAGTTTACAATTTTTCTCATAATATTTAATTGCTTTGACCCAATTAAGGACATTTATACAGTCTTTCTCGATCACTCAACATATTTTTGTGTCCCATGGATGCCTGTGTACCCCAATTAAGGCATTTTACAGTGAGTACCAAAAATCCTCTTTTTCTGACCTGCAGCATGTTGATCATATCCTCGCAGCTGCGCTGTTGAGCCACGTCGCACAGTTTGGCGGTAATATCGATGCGCCGGCAGATGTCCATATCGACTCGCATGGCCTTCTCCTGGATCTTGGTGTCTAGGTCCGACAGGTTCTAGGCCCAGGATGGAAAATATTTGTATTCATTTATACAGAATTATTGTTTGGGTGTTTGTCAAATCTCCATAACTCTAGGAAACTGTCAGCAAGGTGCTGCTGACAAATCTCTTACATGTCATCAGTTTATGCTGCGAGTCTTAATTCCTTCAATAATCGTCCCATGATATGGTAAGACGGGTGAGATAATCGTGTGATGGTAAATATCAGATTTTGAAGTATTAATGGTTGTTGGGTAAATTTGATTGTCGCTGATATTTCCATAGCATAGCAATAATAAGCTCCATCAGAAAGCAGCAGTTTGCCTACTTACTGACAGTTTCCATAAAAAAAATGTTTATACAGGCAAGGAACAGGAATATATTTAAAATTAAAAAATATATAAAATTATAAAGAAAATACACATATGACATTTTACATGTGTGACTGATGTAAATATATATATATATATATATATATATATATATATATATATATATGGAACAGCACATTAGAAAATGAGAGATGGGTTCTGATATATGTATATCTCAATGGTGCCATATATATATTATACATATATATATATATATATACACAGTGCCTACAAGTAGTATTCAACCCCCTGCAGATTTAGCAGGTTTGATAAGATGCAAATAAGTTAGAGCCTGCAAACTTCAAACAAGAGCAGGATTTATTAAACAGATGCATAAATCTTACAAACCAACAAGTTATGTTGCTCCAGTTAAATTTTAATAAATTTTCAACATAAAAGTGTGGGTCAATTATTATTCAACCCCTAGGTTTAATATTTTGTGGAATAACCCTTGTTTGCAATTACAGCTAATAATCGTCTTTTATAAGACCTGATCAGGCCGGCACAGGTCTCTGGAGTTATCTTGGCCCACTCCTCCATGCAGATCTTCTCCAAGTTATCTAGGTTCTTTGGGTGTCTCATGTGGACTTTAATCTTGAGCTCCTTCCACAAGTTTTCAATTGGGTTAAGGTCAGGAGACTGACTAGGCCACTGCAACACCTTGATTTTTTCCCTCTTGAACCAGGCCTTGGTTTTCTTGGCTGTGTGCTTTGGGTCGTTGTCTTGTTGGAAGATGAAATGACGACCCATCTTAAGATCCTTGATGGAGGAGCGGAGGTTCTTGGCCAAAATCTCCAGGTAGGCCGTGCTATCCATCTTCCATGGATGCGGACCAGATGGCCAGACCCCTTGGCTGAGAAACAGCTCCACAGCATGATGCTGCCACCACCATGCTTGACTGTAGGGATGGTATTCTTTGGGTCGTATGCAGTGCCATCCAGTCTCCAAACGTCACGTGTGTGGTTGGCACCAAAGATCTCGATCTTGGTCTCATCAGACCAGAGAACCTTGAACCAGTCTGTCTCAGAGTCCTCCAAGTGAT